>NC_056737.1:399535731-399558231 GCF_019279795.1 Protopterus annectens | reverse complement strand
CACTCCTTTCCTCCCTCACACAATCTCCAGCAGGCAGAAAAACTACAATTTGAAAATGCCTCAAATTTTACTTTTGCAGTGGAAACAGAAAATAAAAATTAAAAAAAATGCATACTGAAGAGTTTATACTGGCTTGTAACAGAAATCTAAAGGGCAAAATCTTAAGAGTATTTACTAGAATAAAGCTAATGTATGTTCTAGACCACTAAAACAGAGCAAAGCATCTCCACTTAAATTACGTAATAGTGCTGTAGACCACCATGAATGACAGTGATTCATGAATGAATCAGTCATTACACGTGGCCTTGCTGAGGTCATTACCATACTATGGTAATGAGATGTGGTGATGTGTGAATTCCCATTGATGGACTTTGTCAGCATCCCAGTGTGGGTTGGCAGAAGTTAATATGTGGGCACAGGTTTCCCTGATCCACTGGGGTCTCTGTTGCTGGAAAGGAATTTTGTTCTGAGCACTGGAGCATTGTTTTGTATCCCTAGTGTCTGTATTTTGCGACATGATGTCAGGGGTTTGCTGTTCTTGTCAGTGCAGAACTGTTATGCTGTCTTCTGTTTGCTCTCCCATAGTATATACAACTGGAAGCAGCAGGGACTGTAGCATATGTGTTCATGATCATCCCACAGAAAAAAAGCCAACACAGCTGATCAAACATCAGCTGATCAAACATTGTCAGCTTTGTTTCTGTGAGAGATCGTGAACAGTGGGGATTGGGGGGTGCTATTTCTCCACTGTAGAGCAAATATGGAGTCAGTATATATAATTGGCAGGGATGCAGGGGGACTTGACCCCATGCAAAAATACTGGGGTTTGTTTTGTTTTGTTTTCCTTTTCAATTTTTGGGGGGAATGGACCAGTTTTTGTCAATTTCAGTTATATCAGTATATAACTAAGTGTCATATACTCATACATATTTATATTATACTGGTATTGCCTGAATGAATAGCATCATGGATGATCAGGGGATGGGTTTATTTTAGCACAGAGAGTAAATAGTTGCTATGAAATGGAGCAATGTCACTCAGGGGGGGTTTGAGTGATCTTGTTTCATTGTTAGTGGGTTTATGAATCTGAAATATATTTGTACGCCAATATCTGGCACATAAAACCTTGCTCAGTAGCACAGGTCTTTTATAAATCGGTCCTTGCAGTGAATACAGAAACTCCCAAAAGTTATACTAAGGAACATTAAAAGGGCTCATAGGGTGGGCCATGCAAGAAGTATAAAAACATGTCTTTTGAGGGGTAAGATACATATACAGTGGGCTGTGCAAGCTGTGTAGTGATGCAGAAAGACTAGGTTTTCCAGTAATACTCTATCTGGATTTGCCACTGGGTTTTCTGCAGGGTAATCTGTGATGGTCTTGTACTCCTCTTTGATGCAGGGAACTGGGAATCTTTCACCTTACTAAATATGAACCCAAGAAGTACTTGCAATAAAATCCATGACCTACACGCTTGTCTTGCATCATATATTCCTGATGTAGTCATAGCTACTGAATCCTGGTTAAAAAAAGAAATAAAGGATAATGAGACCCCCACCCCCCCAGGATACAATATACTCAGGCATGACAGGCAAAACAAGAGTGCAGGTCTATAAAATCTATGCAATCGTCTATAAAAATTCCATCACCATTACCTTACTTCCACAACAAATACCTACATTTAACAATGCTGAACTACTAACACTCTTAAAAAATCAACAATAAGAAAACTATATGTTTAACAGCAATTTATACACCACCAGGGAATAATGTTGATACTACTGAAAGCATCCTGAATTGGATATCCCAACAAATTAACCATGAAGCTATACTTGGAGACTTAAATATAGACTGACAACTCATAAATTCCACTACCCCAACTAAATCCATAAACTTGTACAAATGTACAACCTCAGATAATTAATAACCACACCAACTAGAATCAATAAATCTTCAGGGAGACACTCAACATTAGATTGGATTCTTACAAAGAAACCAGACAAACTGACAATAGTAGGCTGCCTCTCAGATAGTATAAGTGACCGCATAACAACATATACTATTAGAATTCACCATAACCTCACTCTCACTGAGACAGATGCCTGGTGTCAAAGCCATGTCCTCAAGCTCAATGCCAAAAAGTGCATTGTCATTCTCTTTGGTAAAAACTCTGTACCCATGAACTACAACATAGGCGGTAGTATACTTAACACCGAAAATGTGATAAGAGACCTTGGGACTCAGGTGGACAGTAGTCTCGCCTTTGATAATCACATCGCCACAGTAGTCAGGAAATCCTTCTACGTGGCACACCTCATCACAAAAGGATTCTCATCCAGAAAAAAAGAGGTCATTGTTCCCCTCTACTCATCACTCATTAGACCCATTATAGAGTACAACGCCCTTTTTGGTATGTACCTCACAAGACATCTACAACAACTGGAAAGGCCGCAGAAATACCTCACAAAGAGGATTACCGGCCTCAAACAGATGCCCTCATGAACCGTCTCAAAAAACTCCAGCTTTACTCCGTCACATATCGCCTACTCAGAGGTGATCTCTGCCTAACATACAAAGCTATGTCAAACCCAGAGCTGTTGGACATGCTCCACTTAAAGAAATCCCAATTCCTCCAAGCTACACACTCTAGGGACCTAAACCTTGCAATCACAATAAACAGAACATGCCAGAGGGATAGATTCCTGTCCCAGGGACATCCCACACTCTGGAATAAACTACAAATCTATATCAAACAAAGCTCCTCATTAGCACTCTTCAAGAAAAATCTTGATGATTGGATGGGAAATAGAAAATTCACCCTGGGGATCACTTCTGTAGCTCTGCTCGACAGTGGCACAGGAAAATAATTTTCTTGGGTGGCAAAAGCCATTGTATCTTTTTGGCTGGGCTTGTATAGGCCCTAGGGCCGATAGCCTAGTACCTACCTATGAACCTATGAACCTAGATAAACATTATCTATAATCAAATATGAAATACAACAAAAGATATTTTCAATGAAAAAATATTACTGTAATGTACTTAGAACAATGCTGCTAGATACTGCTGTAGAACACTTTAATAAGGCATTCTTACAGACCTTAAATAATCTAGCACAAGTACATAATAAAAGAGTAAAGTCCCACCCACACCATGGCTGACAAATGAAACAAAAAATTATGAAAAAGAGATAAAGCCTGGAAAAATTTGTATAAAATAGAAATCATAATGCCCTCAAACAATGTAGACATCTTACAGACCTTGCAAAACTCCATGTCAAACTGGGTAAGCAAACTTACTATACAATCTACAAGACAAACATACAAACAACCCAAAACTTTTTTGGTCATCACTAAATAAACTACTCCATCCTGGCAAGATCACTAGTCCCTCTACCAAAACAGACAATAAGCTAGACTCTAATTCCTACCTTATACAATCAATATTATCTCTCTTAGACACTAACACATCTGCCCCCTCACTCTACCCCTGTCCAGTCAAAATCACCCACAGCTCTTCGGTTTTAGTCCAGTACCTACCTCGCTCATAAGGAAGTTTCTCTTTAAACTAAAAACTACTTCTGTAGCTGTAGACCAACTACCATCAGACCATCTAAAAATGGCTGCAGAAGTCATAGTCTTCCCTATGCCCATACATATTAATAGGTTCATAGAAGAAAGATACATCCCATCACTGTGAAAAAAATACTCCATCATACCACTGCACAAAGGTGGCACATCAACAGAGTTTAATAACTACAGACTGATAGCAATTCTCCCCCCTCCAAAATAATAGAGAAATGTATCAATATGCAGCTAATGCAATACCTGACCTCAACTATCCTGCTCTCAGAAACACAACATGGCTTTAGGCCCCAGCACAGCACCACTACTGCTCTACTACATTTTATGAATATAATAAACCGACATAGAAACGATGGTCTGCTTGTGTCCGTCATGTTCTTAGACTTGTCAAAGACATTTGATACTGTCTCGCACCATCAACTTCCCATTCAACTCTTCTCAACAGGACTTTCATAATGATCCTTGTTGTGGGTTCTTAAATTACCTATCTGGAAAGCAACAAGCCATTAAATGGCAACAAACCTACTCAACCTTTCAACCAGTTACTACAGGTGTCCCTCAGGGCTCTATCCTGGAGCCAGTCCTATTTAATATATTTATTAATGACCTCAACACCTCCACTCACCATGCTAGTTTGGTTCAGTATGCAGATGACTCAACATTAATATGTGCAGCCTCAATAATAAATAAGCTCCAAGACATTGCCCAAAAATCTTTTTCCTTTGTAGAAATCTAGTTCAAAGATTCAAACCTCCTACATAATCCCAAAAAAAACAAGTTAATGCTTTTCACCTCAAATAGTTGCCAAAATCAAGAGCGATCTTTTACAGAAAGTCAGCAAATAATACTGTCGTTGAAGCTGTCACACACAGTAAACTTCTTGGTGTTATAACAGATGTCAGTCTCAAATATGACCATCATATACTGCACACCATTAAATCTACAACCAAAAAGTAGACTCCCTTTATAAGATCAATGGACTCCTTACAAATACTGCAAGAAAAACTGCAGCCACCACGTTCTTACTGCCAACTCTCTTATACACTGCACCTGTCCTAACAAATATAAACAATACTCAAAGAAACTTGCTTATTGCTACAATAAAATAGCTAAATTTGCTATCAGTCTCCCTCATAGGAACGGCCACTGTCTTAGCCTAAAGCAGTTAAACTGGCTCATACCTCTCAACTGTCCAGATTTTTGGCTCATATTTTTGGTCTGTTCCTCATTAAAATTTGTGGTTTTCTCACAAATTACTGGGATGATCTCAGGATTGAAGCCACTAAATAATGGCATACATTTCAGTTTCAGACTTCAGATCCTTCAGAAAATGTATGTTAAAACAAACCCCGGTAGTCTAGCAACTTTCTAAGTTTATAAGAGCAATATTTAAAATATGTCCCTATTTTTGGGCATTTGCCCCCATTTTGTTGGGCTTTCTTCAGATTTCTTGTACTAAGAGGTTGACAGGTATGAACTGGCTTGAACTGCACAGCTGTCTAACATATTCACAACTGACTACAAGACACACACTCATTCATCATTCAGCAAAATGCGCTGCGCTACAAAATTTATTACCACTCTACTGTCCAGCAAGGGAACTCCATTCTAGTAACAAACTCTTATTAATTAAACAATGTTGCAGGAGACTCACTCTACTCCCAGTTTATTTATTTATTTTATTTTATTTATTTAACATTTGTTAACCAGGAAAGTCCAACCTGGAGCGAGCCAATTTTCAGCGAAGGCCCAGGGAGAAACGCTCCAGATGTGTGTCTTTGTAACGTGGGAGGAAACCGGACCACCCAGAAAAAATCCACGCGAATGTAGGGAGGACATGCAGACTACACACAGAAGGCAACCAGCCAACAATCGAACCAGAGAACTTTTTGTGAGGTGACAAGGCTAACCACTACATCACTACACCATCCAATGTGTTGCTAAACTCTGGAATAGTATCCCCATGCAAATAAAATTCTCTGACAAACTCAGTAGATTTAAACCGCTGCTTATACAACATCTTAACCAATCCTGGTCCTGTACATGCTTATCACAGGGTTAAAACTTTTTCAGTGTACAGTACTGTCCAAATACTCTCTTTAAACATAATATTCTCAACCTCTTACTGAAATGACAAAACAAATTTTTTACATAACTGCTGCCTGTACAATCCACTAAGTTGCACTTGTTCCTTCTCTTTAGTAACTTCTACCTTTGTAAAATCTTAGAATGTATATGTATAAATGTAACTACTGTTTGTGTATAAATGTTAACAGAAATGTAACTACTGTTTGTGTATAAATGTAAACAGAAAGGTAACTACTGTTTGCGTATAAATGTAAACAGAAATCCAACTACTGTTTGTGTATAAATGTAAACGGAAATCCAACTACTCTATATTTGACTGGAACTTAGTATAAAGCAATATAAGCAAATGGAGCTTTTCTCCCAGGGCCTCCGGTGAAAATGAGTATTACCCAGTCAGACTTTCACTGTAAACAAAGACAAATAAGTAAATAGATAGATAGATACATAAATAAATAATTGATCTCCAACTATAATGTTCAAAGACATCTATCAAGGCTTCCTGTATGACAGACACAGCTACATATTTAATGGATTCTAGTCTCAGGTGGTTCAGGTATCTCTGGGACATACAAGCCTTTTTACACTGCTCTATGAAGTGTTATGTCATGAGTGTCCCACATATAATGGCCACCATGGCAGACCCAAAAGACAGTTCTCTCTGCATCTGTAGTTTAATTTGGATCGGAGGAAAATTGGGGTCTGCAATCCAACTCCTTCTCCTTCTCTACCTCTGGGTTAGTGAAGTCTGAGGCTCTCTGGAGAAGGCAATCCTTTTCACAGAAGTAACTCTAAACACAAAGGATTGATCAGAGTCTGGCTGTCTGTTATGTATAAAGCTCACAACATCAGCCAGCAGGAACAATTTAATGGAGATCTGGTGGAGAGGATGAGGGACAGACTTGGTTCTGGCAGCTGCTGAGATGTAGTTGGTGTCCTAACCTTGGATGTAAGGGTCTTCATTTGTTTGATAGTAGCCAGCTGTTTAGCTAAACAAATGTGTTTGTACACATTAGATATGTACAACAAAAAGTACTATGTTATAATTCTTAAGATAATTGTAAGACATTATACACTCAGACAAACATTTAATTCTGGGGATGATAAATATTGAAAAAAAAACAATTGCCAATGCAGCTCTCTCTTCTCCAAGAGACTATAACCCCCCCCCTCCCCCTCCAAAGATGATTTCTTAGTTTCTAAATCACAGAAAATGTAATTTGTTTTAATTTATAAGGCTGTTTGGCAAGCAGAAAAGAGTAAATAGTTAAGGATAGAGACAGAGATTTTTCAGGAATTGGTGTGAAGCCACTAACTGCCAAGTGTTTACATAACTAATATCATACATGGTAATTTCAAATATGTCATTTATGTCAGTGCCACAAAAACTGCGAATATTCTGACAAGCAATAAAGATCGTGATAAAAAAACTAAAAAAAAAAGAACATGTATCTAAAAAATTGTAATAGATTTACTGAATGTTTTTGTTCTCCACAAGAGAATTCATCAAAATGAATCAATCCAATCCACCCAACCATTAAATAGGTAAACAAAATTAAAAACTATTTGATAAGCTACTTATTCAGCCAGTTAAATTAGATTTGTTGCAGTAGAAAGGTGATCATTCATCGCAGATGGGATGTCAGCATTTAAAAGAATCTGCCAATGCAGTTGCCTGTTCAAAAGTAATGTTTCCCTAGGCCCCACCCTGTAACATTTATTCACCTTCCTGAGTACAAAATACTAAAAAAATTTACTATATTTATATAAGCATCAGACAGTGGTGATTTTTATTGTACATATTTAATGTATATAAACAAATTTATTTAGCATCTTTTATCTTCCAGTTTTAGGTATTACCTATCTTAGTGTTCCATTCATGGATGTGATTAATCACATGATTTGCTAACTGTTACTTATTTCTGATGAAATCTTTGCATTAAAAGGAAATTAAATCACTAGAACAAATTCTTGGCTGAAAGCGTTTTTTTAAGGAGGCATTTCTCATTTTTTATGAAAGCGAAGTCTAAACTCAGATTAGCATTCCTGGACGTATAAGATATACCATCAAAATGTTTTGTTTTTGCTTAAGAATGACAATAAAGATCTTACCTGGGGAAAATATGTTATAAAACTCTGTCAATTACAATTATTTGCATTTTAGCAGTTAGAGCAGAGGATTTAGGCTATGAGCTGTTAATGAGCTACTTCTTGTTGTCCAGGGTTTGGGTACTTTTCCGTTAAACCCCTACCACTTCATGCTGCTCTATTTCATTGGGATTTCAGTCTGGGTTTCTGTGTGACAAGTACTTCTGTACAACTGACTGACAAGTGTATATTGTCATGTTAGGTGTACAGGTTCATTTCCTCATCACAGAAATAGCTGCAGTCCACCATTCAACCCCTACCAGTCGTGGGAGGTGTATCTGTTGTGCACATATTTCAGCCACAACCTACTTTCTTTTTTGCTGTAATACTCGAGAGAAAATCCCTGGGCACCATAGAAGGAGGTTAATGTAGGGGAATACCAGTAGGACAAGGTGAAAGGAGTGACAGCAGTGGATATGCCATGGATCGGCCGATGTTCAGCATGTATCATTTCACACAGTACTGAGAAAGATGTCGGCCAGGTCTCCGGAGTAATGTGTACTGCTGCCAGTTCAACAACTGAAACCTTTAGAAAGTACACATTGCATTGCAGCCGTATTTCTCAAGTATGCAAGGTGCTCTGAAAAAGTCATCAGAGTTGTACCACAGTACAATACACATAAGAAAATATCGGGCTTGCCAATGCTCACAGTCCCCGGTGTTTTTAGTCAGCCGTCACATGCAAACGAAAGGAGTCATTGTCCACATTACAAAATCTGCAATCGTGCAGCACCGCACAAGACATTCGTGTCTGCAATACTGCCTGCCTACCAATTCAAATCAAGACAAAACCTTAACCTTACCTAAGGCAATTGATTCTTCTCACATCACATTTCTGACTACTGCATGACTGATAACATAGCGTCAAAACACAGCAGCGCGAAGACGTGGTAGGGGTTTAATGGAAAAGTACCAGGGTTTGATTTCCTCAATCTCCATTTGCCTACTGTGTGACCTTAAGCACATCAGTTAACCAGACAGTGCCTTAGAACACTTGGGAAAATTGGGCTAGGCTCTCAAAGGTCTCCTAGACTGAAAAAAAGTATATTGACAGAGGTGGGATTGGAAGGATGAATTAGGCCTTGTGTGCCATCTGTCTGTTTTTTTCCATATAGAAAGGGTTTCTTTTGAGGATCAATCCCTCATTTATGCCAAAACTTGTTACTGAGTCTAACTTTAATAATTTTTGTTTGAAATTTAGTGTTGTTCAGAAATTATCCTAACCAAGGAGAATACCTGCTGCATTGAATGGAGCAGTCTGGCCAAAGACTATTTAGATGCTATATGACCATAACAGAGACTTTCAGAAACACAAATTAGGCATGTTTTCTTTGGTTCTGAGAATTTAGGGTAGAAGGTCACTAAGCTTTGTCTGATTCATTTGCTTTACAATTTTATCTCCTTTGCTTAAAATAAATATTCTAGGGAGTTGCCAGACTTGCCCTAAGCTCATTCAGCTAGAGTTGCCAGTGCATCAACAATATTTTTCTGTAAAGCTTCTTTAGATGGCAGATGTTTAGCTGCAGATTGGCTCCAAAAATACGTTTACCAGATATTGTAAACTAGACATTGCTTCCAATTGCAGATCTTCCTTTCTGGCTGCAGTAATCAGAGACCTGTTTCAGAAGTTCAGCTACCCAGGAGGATTAGCTAAAGACCGAGTCCTAGAGGTTAATGAAGATTGAATCTCCTTGGCAGATGTAAAAGTTACTTATCGGTAACTGAATTGTACCTGCCCCCTTCCCCTTATCTCTAGGGAACAGGTCATTACTCCCCTCTCAAAGGCAAAACATACGGTCTCCATGGGACCCAATAACATCTCAGGCTGCATCCTTCCTGAACTCAGGGATGAACTTGCAGCACCATTAGGTACCCTATTTAACCAAAGCCTGAGTACTGGCTTTGTCCCAGCCGAGTGGAGGACAGCCACTGTCATCCCTTTACACAAAGGTGGAGCGTCCACCGATATGGAAAATTATAGACCCATCAGCCTCACTAGCCTGATCTGCAAGGCCATGGAATGGACTATCATGGACCTCATTAACAGGGACATTGGCAACCTCCAAACACTCGACTCCACACAGTTTGGCTTTGTCAAGGGGGAAGTCAAGTCTGTTAAATCTGGTCAACTTCTTTGAGATAGTCACCAAAGCCATGGACGAGGGGAAGATGGTGCACGTCACCTACCTTGACCTGGCCAAAGCCTTCAACACTCTTTGCCACTCGGGCATAATAGATAAACTCTCTCAACTAGGCATCAATCCATATGTTACCAGATGGCTAGCAAACTGGCTCACTGATAGAACCCACCTAACCAAAATAGGGGAAGCTACCCCAAGCAGTAGACACATAATGAGAGGCGTACCCCAGGGATTGGTCTTTGGGCCTCTGTTATTCGGGATAAACATCTCTTTGGTGCAGGCCAAAACCAGTGTGCTATGGCTGACCAAGTTTGCAGATGACTGCAAGCTGGGCATGGTCATCAATTCCCCAAGTGATGTTGACGTATTCCAAGAGGGTCTCACCCAAACAAATGACTGGTGCCAGAAACATAGCCTTAAGCCGAATGCCAAAAAATGCACAATCATCCCGACTGGGGAGAGTGACATCCCCACATATTATCACATTAATAACAACATCCTAAGCACGTAATCAGTCATGAGGGATTTGGGCACCCAGGTTGATAGCAACCTGACTTTTGACCACCATGTTGCTTCCGTTGTACGGAAAGCTTTCTACATGGCCCACCTCATAAGTAAGGGTATCTCATCCAGGGACAAGGAGGTCATACCATCTCTGTATTCTTCCCTTATATGGCCAGTTACTGAGTACAACATTCCCTTCAGTGTGTACCTCACAAAGCACATGCAGCAGCTGGAGTGACCACAGAGGTTTCTTACCAGGAGAATCCAGGGCCACAAACATCTACCAGACACAGAGAGGCTAAAAGCCTTGTCCCTCTACTCAGTTTCATACAGACTCCTCAGAGGTGACCTCTGTCTGGCATACAAACAATCTCAAACCCTGCCTTGATGGGACTGCTGCATATCCACTAGTCAATCTCCACTCAAGTAATCCACATGCACAACCTCAACCTGGTCTGTGACATCAATAGGACTTGTTGGCGGGACAGATTTGTGTCACAGAGACACCCCATCTGTAGAATAAACTCCGTCTCCACATCAAGCAGAGTACCTCATTATCCCTTTTTAATGACAACCTGGATAACTGGATGGGAAACAGAAAATACACCCCTGGGATTCCACCTCTGTCCCCGCTGGACAGGGGCTTTGGGTGCTTACTTGTCTAAACATAGGCTAAACTCTTGGCTAGGCTTATAAGTGCCTCAGGGCCAATAGCCTATTTACTTCCTATGGTCCTATGATTCTATGAAAATATTCCATGGCTGAACTGAGGGCCAGTATAAGGTAGAACATAATAAATGACAGAACAACGTCTGTAACAGACATTAATAAAGCAAAAGTGTTAATTCAGAATAAAACAAATTTAAGCTTTGTTAATTTGAGGTAAGAAGACGTTTGAAATTTCTTTAGTATGTGATAAAAGAAACAATAGAAATGTACTTTATAGCTTATTATACAAGCAAGAATGTAAGTTAACCACTTTTAGGATGTACAAAATAATACTCCAGAATAAGTGAAATAACAGCACTCTTCATCAATAAATGTAGTAAAAATGTTAGTAATTTCACACTAGCTGAAACTATTATAATTAATGATACAAATACTATTTTTAAAACAGATATGTTCTGGTTGCAAAATCTACCGGCAAGCCTAAACATTTAAAAATATACTAGAGCCAATATAGAACATCTGATAACATTTTAAAAGAACCAAAGAATGCATTAGTGGGTCCATTATTTGTACTTTATGAGAATTCCACTAAAGCTGCAAACCTGACAGAAGACTTAAAGATGGCAGGCAGTAGAAGAATTTATAAAAAACAAAGGGGACATAGACAGTTTAACAACCACAGACCAATTAGCCTGCTGTCTAGTGTTGGCAAAATTATGGAAATTATGAGAATGGAAACATACCTAGACAACAAGCTCTGGTGGCAAACCGAGAAAAAGCCCTGGAAATGGCCAAGGCAATCTTAGTTGGATTAGCAGCTCATGCGCTTGCTATAGCTGGCCAGGGAGGATGGAAGTCAGCAGCTGCTGTGTCTTCCTGGGGAAAAGAAGGCTCACGTTCATTGCTTTGGTGACACCTCATGGGAGCACTAGGTGTTGCACCCATGCAGTATGAGCCTATGAAAATAAACTGCTTAATGCATATGCAGTGGGACATGTGAGCATGCAAATGGGCATTCTCTGTGTTAGCAGCACATAACAGAGCCTAGAGGGTTGCCGCAGAGAAGGAGGGTTGTTCCACTAGGGGAGGGGTAGTCTGCTGCATAGGCCCAGCAAGCTGACCTAATCTGAGCCCCTGACTCTCACCATTGAGAAACAAATGGGTAGGAATGAAAGGGTCTTATGGTTTTCTCACCTAGCCCAGGAATGCCCATCTGCTGCCCCAAAGAACAAATTGACCAATTGGGTGCAGGTTGGGAGCCATCTGATGGACTTTGTGCATTAGGCACCATTACTATTAACTAATTTGCATAGACAGAGAGTAAATCAATAGCTATCTGAAACCATTTTTTTTTACGTTAACACTATAAATGTTTTAAATATAAGCCAATACAGTGATGACATCCTTAATAAGTTTTAATGTGCCATTGATACTACAAACCATCTGTAGTTATTTGAAGAAACTAGGCTGTTAGATTTGTCATCATATTTAATACACTAAATAAACAACTTGTTAAATGGCTCTTTGGCAAACAGAAAGTAGTAAATAGTTAAGGATAGAGACAGATTTCTGTGTGAAGCCACTACCTGTTGAGTGTTTACACAACTAATATCATACATGGTAATTTCAAATCTCATGTGATTTATGTCAGTGCCACAAAAACTGAGAATATTCTAACAAGAACACAATGAAAAAAAAAAAAACTAAAAAAAAAGAACGTTTCTAAAAATTGTAATACATTTACTGAATGCTTTTGTTCTACACAACAGAATTCATCAAAATGAATCACTCCATCCACTCAATCATTAAATAGTTAAACAAAATTAAAAACTTTATTTAATAGGCTACTTATTCAGCCAGTTAAATTAAATTTGCTACAGTAGAAAGGTAGTCATTCATCCCAGGTGGAATGTCAGCATTTAAAATAATCTGTCAAGCAGCTGCCTGTTCAAAAGGAATGTTCCCCAGGCCACACCCTATAACATTTATTCACCTTCTTGAGTAAAAATAAATAAAAACGTTTTAAAAAACATTGCATAAAACAGAATGCTTAAATAAAGGATTAGTGCAGTCTCCTTTGTTAATGCTAAGAAAATGCTCATACATCATTTTATGTAATCTTTGCACAGTTTTACAGACATAAACTGCCACACACTTAGAACAAAGAACAATGTAAACCACTCCTCCTGTGATTCACGTATATTTTCCTTGACAAGGAATGACCTTAGGATAATCATTTACTATCACTTTAGAGCTTTCAAAAATAAAATGGCAATATCAACAGGCACCAAATTTAGACATGCACCCATTAGTGATGGTTGGGATGAATCTATTTTTCAAAAATGCCCTTAACATTACCTTAATAGGATTTATATATGAACCTGGGTTTGGGTCTTTGTAACTCAAGGGCTGGTATTAAAAGTTCAGTTCCAGTTTTGTTTGATAATAAAATGGTGCCTACCCCCCCAAGTATGTACTAAATGATGCAAAACCATTGTTCTTGAGAAATCCTTCTCATGCCTTTTTACTCCACCAGAAAGGTGTTTCCTTAAACTGGGTGCATATTTGTCATACCAACAAATCTGGACTAATGTTGCTATTTAATTTGGTAATTTTAATGGATAATTTCTAGAAATAAAAATGTATCTCAAATAATCACACCAACATAAAACTTCTCTTAATCAGAAATTAACATGGAGAGACAGATAAATTCCCCTCATTGACAATGCTCTTCTTTTGACCAAAAAGTAGGGATGCTGTGGAAAAGTGAATAATTGTTTGAAAAAGTAGACTTACTCAAAATAATCAATTCATATCATCCTAATATCAAATTCCTACAGAAAAATACAGCCAGAAATGAATTCCCATAGCTTCTACCCTAAAAGAAATCTCCAAGAAATCAGTGGATAATTCCAAATAATGACAGAATTCAATTAAAGTATCATGGCTGACATGCAACATATTTCATCCAAGAATCTCATAAATGTTTAAAAAAAAAATCTCGCATTTACTGTTCAAAACAAAATTACACAATAGCATAGAACAATTTTGCCAAATAGTGGGGTGCAGGCCACCCCAATTGCAAGTCCTGAAGTTTGCTTGAAATATTCATCCTTAAAAGTGAAAATTTTGTTTTTGAGACTTGTTCCATGAACAAAGACTATTGATTGTGATGCTGTTTGATCCAGTATTGATAGTAATGTATTCTTTGACCCTTCACAGACCAACGTCTCGGGGAATGACCATGAAAAAGTCTTTCATGTTCCTTGTGACCAACGGTCCCCATCTTTACAACTCAAGTCCCTGATTTTTATCAAGGAAATCTGATGGGTGTTTGAGGATATTATGAGAATGAGACACCAAAAGGCATCAGTTTGAACTAAATAAACATTGTGAGGTGTTCGGTCTTAGATTTCCTCACTGAAATAATGGGGTGTGAAGGAGGATCATAAACATTCTTGTGAATTTTTGGAATTCTGAAAATAATTGTGATCCATGGTTCTTGAAGTTATAAAAACTTAAGGTCTTGCAATGAGATGACCCCCTCAATCAAACCATCGTTTAAAACTAAATCTATGGTTCTATACTCCAAATGAATCTTGTTCAAGGGAACCACACAATAAAAGGCATCATCTAAAATCATAATCAGCAATTCACCAGAAAAAAAAAATCAATAAAATTCATAAGAACTATCCCGTCCCCTTTGTTATTTTTCATGACCTGAATGTCTTTTTGGATGACAACCCTCTAAGCATGTGTAAATCCAAAGTGGTCAGATTATGAAACCTGTTCTTATGGGGTTCATGGGTTAGTTCCTTGCTATCATAAATTCAGAAATTTGAAAACAAAGCTAAAGGCTAATTCAAGGGACGGTTTCACTGAGAGTGGTTATTAAAACCATTTTGTGGAAATATACTGTCCTCATTTTGATCAAATACTAACAAAAAATTCAGTTTCTTTTAAAACACATTTAATTGCACAATGGTGTCAATCACGTTTAACCTTCAAGTGGCGATGAATGTGAAACCTCCCTTTCAACAAACTTACATGTGCCTCAGTAATGCTCAAGTGACTAAAACTGAAAATATGAAAATCAGAATCTGAAAAGGAACCACGATAACTGTCCTTACCCAAGAGAAACAGTTATTTTTTGTAACAGTATTTATTGCAGCCTTTTTGTTTGCTGGAACCATAGCCATAACTGTCGTTCCTCACCAGATGAGAAGATCAACCATTTACAATTCTCTCAAACTACCTCAAAGACAGTGCTTCCTAAAACAGGAAACACCCTGTACACTGGCATTGTTTAGTCAGTCACAGCAGAAGATAAACAATGAAACCATCACTTTGGTTAACAAATACAGTCTACCAGATTTATATTCTTTTTCTGTCTCTCAGAAGCTTTCTCTCCTTTATTGTCCTCACAGTATCTACATGTTCTTTTGAAGTTGTCAGAAATCCTTTCATATTGTGGCTTTTTACTTTTGAATAAAACAGTTTCTAAACAGAGACATCCGATTCCCTAACTTCATTACATAAATCTTCAACCAATGTGTACTTGTGTTTAATGAGAATGTCTAAATATTACATAATGGAACACTGAAAAAATGCAGATAATTCTTTATGAAGATGGGAATTCTGCACAATGCCATTGGGCAATGTGTAAAACTTTAAGCCCTTCGAGCCCCTGTTGTACACAGGCATAAAAATAACTATCATCCAGCGGTAAACTTTAAATTTTAACAAGTTTCTTATCAAAGTCATCAATTTGCTTTTGCAGACTTCCCCAACTTGGTACTTGATTGGCTCTTCAAATAGATAAGTCATTACTGAAAGGTTTGGGTGATAATAACCAATAGAGCATGCCAAGTAATAAGGAATTCACACCATGCTGTAACCCAATAATACTGCCTTTAACTCCTCTGTTGGAGGAACTCTGACTCCCCTTACCACTAGAAATATTGAGAGGTATGTCAGGACCACCTATCCAGACTTGTGCATTATTGCTAGAGAAAGGAATATACCTAGAAGTTTAAAAAACAGATAACTGTGTTAAAACGTAACAAATCCAGTAAGAATGTGGGGTTAGGGCATAAAAAGCAAAACTTACTTGAGTCACAGCAATGGCTGGCTAAATGACAACTCTTCCAGGGAACAGTCATCCTGATGATAGGGTATGTTGTGTCTTTTGGCTTTTCCTGGTTAGGGGTCGCCACAGCGGAACTCTGGTCCGCTAATGATTGGCAGTAGATTTTTACATGCCGAGTTGCCGGCCCTGATGCACAACCTTCAATGAAGGTACACCCATTCACGCATGTCTCCACACAGAAGATGCTCTAACTGAGAATCGAACAGGACAACGTCTTTCTGTGAGGCGACAACGCTACCGCAGCACCACCAACCAATGTGCTAATTCACAGTAAGGCAGCTAATAACCAAAAGGCAGTAGGGTTAAAAAGTGCAAAAAGTAGTTAAACGATACGAAAGTCATTGCTGACCATTCACGCTGCCCTCCTCATTCTCCTCCCTCTGCACAGAGTAGCATTTTTAAATGTTCCTCGCTAGAACTGACCCAGTAAAACTCGAGATTGTTTAGCATGTTGCATATTTTGCTAGTAGTCTCCAACAGGCAATATATTACAGATACAGAAATGCCCAGGTGACATGAATTCTGCTTTCCAGCCACCTACAGTACTCCTTAATTCTTATGAATGGAAAATGTCTTGTTTCTGGGCCTTGACAGGTCTCTGCAGAGATAAGTTATTGATCCCTGAAATGTGAGATTAGGTCTCTTGACCAGCCCCTACTGGGTATCTTAAAAACTGCAAGTTGGTGATAGAGCCATTAGTGTTGCAGTGTTCCAATCCAAAACTGCAGTTAGACGTCCAAGCGCAGTTGTATTCACTGCACTTAAACAATGGCATATAGGAGGTGTTTTCTGAGAACCTTTGGATTCCACTGGCACTTACCAGCATGCTGCCCCAGCACATGTTTTGTTAGTCTAAGTGTTATTTCATGTTTGTACTATCTGAATGACAAATATGACCCATATCATATAAATGTGTACCAAATACTGCCTTATATCTAAAAAAAACTGTATACCATGCAGAATATAAGTGTTGTAAATAAGTATAATATGCAACGTGGGTCTGCATCTGAAGAATTCCTGCATTTAACAGAGAACTGTAAACCTGTAGGTATAAAGCTTCTGAGTAAAAGAATGGTTAGCAATAAACGTCATTATCTGGAAAAGCAATTCTCCAAACTGCCCATATATGTGCATGCCAAATATGAGGGAGTGTGTGTGTGTGTGTGTGTGTGTGTGTGTGTGTGTGTGTGTGTGTGTGTGTGTGTGTGTGTAAGTCCTGCGATGGGTTGGTGACTCATCTAGGGTTAGACTGCTGGGAAAAACTATAGTCCACCTAGAACCCTTTACAGGATTAAACAGATAATCAGAGAATGGATGAAAAAAAAATACCCCTGGTGATACAGCAAGTTTACAAAACTTGCATGACAAACAATGGTATAATGACAGTACCACTGAATGTTTAGCTGCTAAACCAAAGATGTGCATAGTGCATATATTAAGCTGCTACAATAAATATATTGGGAAAAGGTTGCCGCATTATAAAATATGTGCTCGAGTACACTGGAGAAATAAATTGCTGAACCTGGGTATAAGCAGATTTAAAAAAAAGTAGCTCACTGTAACTTAAATAAAGAAGTAACCAATGAACTGTGAAACACTTCATCTTCAAATTAGTTATTACCTATGGAAAGCTGTTGTAAATTCCCCAGTACAGAGAAGTTCTGTTACTGTATGCAACATATGGAAAATTGTGTGATTGAAGACAGGTTTTCTGAAACAGAGGTGAAAATGTTGGAATTTTTGTTTTGTGGTAGAATAAAATTTGTGTTCAGAAACAACTGTAGAAAAAAATGTACATTGAAAATTGTGACTGCACTACATGTTCTAAATGGTTTACTATCACATGAGTGAGGACCACAACAGTAACTCTGACAACCCTGAGATGATCGCACCAAAACTAAACACAGCAAACATCCAAAAAGCTGGAAAACACAGAATAGCAAAACTCTCTATCCCTATGGAACCAGAAATAAGCTCTAAAATTTGGGTTGGGGGGGGGGGCAAGACTGAGTCCAATATTGTGGGTCCACCATTTGCAATATTTGGAGAATTCATCTCAAGATTATAGGTGTCAATGTTGTGTTCCTCGCTCATATGATAGTAACCCGTTCTAAACTAAAACATAAACAGTGTATGAAGTGCTAATAACTTGCAACTAGAGGTTCAACAGTACACTTCTGAAAAAGTTCAATGTACTGATTCACACTTAATAATCTGTTTTATGTTGCTCTGTTTTCCTTTTAACTATAAAATAATCTGGATATTGTGGCTAATAAGCTAACAAGAAGAATTTACTGGACAAGTTTTGCTACATTTAAACAAACTATGTGCTGAAAAAAATTGAACCCAAGCAAATGGGAACCCTTGAAGCAGAAGGAAATTTGATCAGCAAATGGAATACAAGGCTTACAATTACACATTATGCACAACATATGTGATGTGTTGCAAAGCTGAAAAATTTACTCTTACACGAATCAAACATTTCAAGCATTTCTGAATTATTTTTGTGTTTAAAGGAAGTGAAAAATTACTGTCTGCTAGAAAATTGGTAAGACAATTGTACTGCTCTTTAAATACAATGTTTAGTAGAAACTGTACTCAGCTAAGCCATACTTACTGGGAAATAAAAGCAAAGGAAACGGTTATGTGTAGAAAGCACTTACAAATGGTGAAATTATAACCATTACTGAATCTTACTAGTTGCTATGTGAACTAGTTTTTCCTAGTGAAAAATAACAAGAAACCTGTAGAAAAGTACATCATCTTCTTCTGGCTTTTTCCTGGTTAGGAGTTGCCACAGCAGATCACCTGTCTGGTCATTATTGACAGTGGAGTTTTACAGTGTTGAGTTGCCAGCCTGGGACCCAACCTTCCACAGAAGGTACACACATGCACACACTCACACCTAGGGCCAATTTAGAGTGTCCAATCCACCTACAACATGTCTTTGGGATGAAACCGGAGCAAACCCACACAACCACAGGAAGGACATGCAGACTCCACACAGAAGGCACCCCAGCTGAGAATCAAACCAGGGGACCTCTTACTGTGAGGTGGCAACACTAACCTCTGCACCACCGTGGCCACCCCAAACCTGTAGAAAAGTACATGTGAAGCATAAATAAAAAGCAAGTCATCTGGGTCGTGAATTGTTAATACTGACGAACTGTTGTGCTATATCTGTATGGAAACTTATTCTAGTAATAAGCATGAGACTTCATGCGAATAAAGCGTTACTTGGAACAGAAACTTTTCTGTTGGTGGCATATTAGAGGCAACAGGGGATGTCTAGGGTAAAACTGTTTTAGCAAAACTCTGGGGGCATTTTGTGAAACTACAGTCTGTGTAAGGTGTTACTTCTGAAATTGTACCCCACAGAAGTGAAAAGGGAGCTCATTGTTCTGTGCAAAGGCTAATAGGAAATGTTGAAGCCATGATGTCAGGCCACATAGGATTCCAAGATAGTTTGATGTCTTTTGAAAATCAAGGAAGTGAAAGAGTTGCAGAAGCCATTACAAGTAAAAATGTTTAATACAGAGTAATCCTCATGAGAACTCTAGAAAAACAATGGAATCCAATTCACAGGAAGCAAACAGTGAACTAAAGCAAAATGAATAACCACTTGATTCTCATGCTGGGTTAATCCAAAAGAACGCAATGGTAGATGAGCTCTGCACGTACAGCAATGCAGGGCCAAACCATATAAGGAACCAGTCACAAATGGCCAGCATTCAGGTGTTAAAGGTAAAAAAGACAAACAAGACTAAATCAAGCCATTAAAATGGCAATTAGTTTTATTCTCCATACTGATTTCGGCAAAACAGCCTTCATCAGTGTAATAACTTGACACAGTGGAAATCACTCCTCCATAAATAGACCCATCCACCAATGAAAAGGACAGCCCCCCCCCCACCCCACAAATTAACAACATCACTTCCTTTAATTAAATAAGGATTTAAACAAATAAGTAATGGTATTTTTTAAGTTACATACAGATAAAGAAGTAAAGCACTATAAATGATAATTTAGTCCAGGTGGGAATAGCCCCCCCCCCCCAGCTTAATAATCCAAAAACGTTCTTTCTTATTCAAAATGCTATGTCTTTTTTGCCTTTAACACCTGAATGCTGGCCATTTGTGACTGGTGACTTAATCCAAAAGAAACAAAAATAGAAAAAGATCAAGAATGGAGACAAAAACATATGATGAAGGGATCATATCTTTTAAGTATTACCAGTGGCGGTTGGTGACTTCAAATCAAAGGGGGGCTGCAGGAGACAGCTGAATGGGTGGGGTCAATGGGAATGGGTGTGGCCAACTAGAAAGGGGAGGAGCTATGCTCAAAACCACAAAAACTGAAACTTTAATTAAATTTGCTGCCCTGGGTGCCAAACCATCATTATGAGAGTCCAATCAAGAAAAAAGGAAAGTGGAGAAGAAAAAAATATTTCAATCCATTGGCTGCATGGCAGCTTACTTAATATCTAGATGCAAACAAAAAGGTTGTGAGGCATGAAAAAATAAATTACTTTTTAAATACATTACTGGAATGCTAGTCAAAATCAAGTATAAGAAAAACGAGCAGCACTCAACTCAAACCACTTCTCCTTGCAGTCCAGTTCTAATTATAATTTATATTCAGCTTCATTAAAGTACCAAGTAACATGCTGAAAGTAGCAATCTCTGTGATACCCCCACTTGTAAAAATGTTTCTTATCCAAAAAAGACCTGCTGCCTGACAACAACTATCTACTTGTTTCATGGGGAAAACATGATCAAAGCAAAAAATGAAAAGCAAACAGGAAACAAGCTCAACATACATTGCTTAAAGGATTACTGCACAGTATATGGACCACACATGATAGATTGGCATTCTGTTTAGTTTGCAGGTAAAGCCTGTAATGAGCTCTTAAAATAATGTAATTTATTTTACATTTATTTATTTTATTTTATTTTACATTTGTTGACCGGGCTAGTCTAACTGGATACATGTCCATTTTCAGTAGAGGCCCAGGGAGAAAAGCTCCAAAGGCATACGGAATAGAAAAAATACAAAAATGCAAAATACAAAATATAAAATATAAAACTATAGTATAAGATATACAAAGGGGTAACAGTAAAGATACATGCAAAAAACTAAATTAGAAAGTGGTAGGAGTTTAAGTAAGCAAAAATTAAAAAATGTTTATTTATCCCCCCCCCCCCCACACATAGTAGCAATAGAGAGCATTAATTAATAGTATTAAACTACAATACTTTGAACGAGCTTAGCAAGGACAGTAAGGGATATTGTAAAAAATGCAAGACAGTAATCCTGTCCTTTATTACAAATACTGTCATATGCCTTTCAATACCCAAGGCTTATATGTTATCTAGTTATGTAAGTATTCTCTGCATGGCAACAACAGAAAGGCTTTCAATGTTGGCAATTCGCTAACAGTATGCTTATTAAAACTTACTTGCATCTTACAATCTCAGACAAGCTTACCAGATAGTCGTTAAAGCATTGCTACTTAAACACAGAGCAACAGGCACTTTCTGAATAATAATAAGCATAAATCAACAGTATAAAAATATGAAAGAAACCAGAACATTCTGCAAAATCAAGAACAGATGAAAAGCCACTGTAGTACTTGTGTCTACCTTGGATGGGGGGATACTCCGCACATTTACACTGCATAACTGCTCCTTGCCTTGCTTGGACACATCCAGAGTCACTACATGGGGGAGTGGGGTGCAACAAGTATGCCACAATTTGAAACGTCTCTGGCTGACTGCGATGGCCCTGACACATTTGTCATACCTCTCAACCTCAGATCAAGAAATCTGGACAAAGCCATACATAGAAGTGGGACAAAGGCCCAAAAATAAGGACAATTTTTAAATATTGCTCTTATAAACTTAGAAAGATAATAGAATAGTAGGTCTTGCATTAGTATGAATTTTCTGAAGGGTATGAAATCTGAAACTCAAATGTCTGTCATTATTTTCTAACTTCAGCCTTCAATGATTTGCCACTAATTTGCCAAAAAAACACAATGTTATGAAAAATGGACCAAAAATGTGATTAAAAAATATAAAATAGCCACACAATACAGCTGGGAACCTGTCAAAGAAGGGACACTTTTAATATTAGTACTGCTAACTTCAGCAGCTGACAAAATAAAAGAACATACATGCATTTCTGAAATAAAAGCAATCTATAATTGATTATTACAGTTATT
>NC_056737.1:399485731-399530731 GCF_019279795.1 Protopterus annectens | reverse complement strand
TTCTGCTCTTAAGAGTTACTTACCATTATATTTATTTGACCAAAACATTTCTTTTAATTGTGAAAAAAAAATCACACTCAAACTTCCAGGGTATTTTTCTTTTGAAAAAACAATTGATCCTCTCTCGCTTCCTTTAAGGGAAGAGGCAATTTTTATCTTTATGTCTGAAGGCTTTTCAATTTAGAGCAATACAGATGCGCACTTTATATTGTAATATCTATTAATGTTCATCAATCCACTCTGAATTGCCACAAAAAAAGAAAAACATGTAATTGCATCCAAAATTTCACTTGGTTGGATATTGATTTACATAAAGTATCACCATATAATATATGCTACACTACATTTCAAAGCACCTATTTAATTAGGAAGTCAGTGTAGCTAGGAACATTTAATGGCTTCAATTAGTTGTGTCCTTTTCTGAAGTCTTAAGAAGGACAGTGGTGAGCAAAGAACACCATTCTGTGCCTTGTTACCAATAATGCGAAAGTAACACAATGCAAGACTGCACATGATGTTGCTCGGAAGAAATTATAATTGTAATTGAAAACTTTGCATTTGCATTATTTCAGGACAGATCTATTTAACTGAAATTCAAATATCAACAAAAAAGTGTAACGAAACATTGTTCAGAGAAAATGGAAAGAAAATCTCTATTCTGATTCATTTTATTTACAACTGACACTAATGCTAGTGACTAAAAGTTTAATTTTTATGCTTAATAACAAACAATATGGTACGGAACCAGTAACCTCTGTGTTTAAAATGAAAACAAAAATATTATTAGAAAAACTCTTAAACTGCTTTCAGCAAAGAAAAAAATAATTTGCCTCTTAGTATAATTGTCATACAATTCCAAAGTTGCTTGAAGCTTTATTAAGGACTTAATTTGTCATACTTTATTTAGAAGGGCATTATTGAGATGTTGGGCTATACATTTTTTATAGTTTTGGTGTTAAATACTTCTCCAGTTAATGTTTCAAAGTTGCTACAGAATATGTAATTGTCGTTGGAGGAGGGATATTACAGCAGAAATATAATTTATTTAAGTATTTAACACACACACACAAAGTCAAACACATACATGAAAAGGTACAGACAGACATACATACGCACAAACACACACACGTGCGAGCACATACACACACACACACACACACACACACACACACACACACACACACACACGCAAATGTGCCCAGCAATTACAGCCACTTTCCTGAATGAATAGACCAGAGTTGTCTCATTGCACAGTGCAAGGGACTACAATCTCCCATGCCTCTCAACCAGTGGTGCAGCGGATGTGTTGTCAGCTCACAGCAAGAGGTTCCCCGGTTCGATTCTCGGCTGGGGTTTCTTCTGTGCAGAGTCTGCATGTCGTCCTTGTGGGTTTCCTCCAGGTGCTCCAGTTTCATCCCACATTACAAAGACATGTGTCTGGAGCATTTCTCCCAGGGCCTCCGCTGAAAATCGATTTCATTCCAATTCGGACATTCCCGGTAAACAAATGTTAAATAAAATAATTAAATCCCTGATTTCACCTCATATCATTGCTCTGTCCCCCCAAAAGCTCTTTATTTTCTGGTAAATCATTGAGGGCTGCAGTCAATTAATAAAGGTAGGCATTATAGTTTCATATTTATTTTCATATTGTTTAGATAAACTAAGTTGATGGAAAGCCTCTTGGTCCACAAATGAGCCCTAAATTCTTGAGCAATGAAGTTAACAGGTATTTGTTGGGTTCTCCATCTCACTCATTTGCTCTTATACTTGCACACATGTGTAATTGCATTACATTGTGCTTAACAATGGGAAAGTAAAGTGGCAAGACTTTGTAATCGTTACTGCACTTACTTTTGCCAGTCATTTTTTTTTTTTATTATTTTATCTTATTTTTATTTACTTTAATTTTATGCTCACTAAACAACAAACCCACATTTTTTTTCAGTCCGAACACCAAAGCAGCCTGATATGTTGCTGTGAAACAGCAGACTTGTTTTTTTACTGGGTGATGTCTATACATTAATACCCTGTTGGAGAATGTTTGTTTTTCAAGGACAAACCAACCACCGTAACCAGCACAGGTAACCAAAAACTAAGGGTAATGCTACTCAATGCCAGAAGTCTCAACCTCAAAATGCACACACTCAAGGCTCTCCTCAGCATGGAGAAAATCAATGTTTGTGCAGTGACGGAAACCTGTTTCAAGGCTCAAGAGAGCACCCCAGCACTGCCAGGTTACAATTCATATCATACCTTCCAGCCTCAGTTACTGGATCGCAGTACAAAGGGCGGAGGTGTATCCATATTCATCAAGGATACCCATATCTTCAGGTTAGTAGCGCAGCATGATGCCCCAGAGATCATCCATGCACAACTATCAGCAGGCAAAACCACATTTCAAGTCATAGCCGGTTATAGATCGCCCACCATGTCCCAAGATGCTCACTCTGCATTCCTTGAGACACTGGAAAATATAAAGGTCCTACCCAACACCATAATCTTGGGTGATTTCAACTACCCTGGTATAGACTGGGTGAACTACCAATGTTCCAACTCCTATGCTCAGTGAGTCATAGAATTTATAAATTCAAATGCCCTTGAACAACTATTATGTTCCCCCACTAGAGGGGACAACATATTGGATTTAATCATCACAAATATGGGCGTCCATTGTACCACACCCGTTATCACTCCCTCCTTTGTCAGATCCGACCACAAACTGATAACCCTGGACATCCTCACCCCTCCACCTCCCCCAGTCAAAGAAACCATAGTCAAAAACCTTTCCAAAGCAAACTTCAAACTACTTGTGTCAGAAGTGGAAAGCTTCACTATTCCCTTGCAGAAGGATAATGATATCCAGGATGCGGAATCCTACACCAAGGCACTCTATATGCATCTTCAGGATTGCATGGACCGTGCTATCCCAAATAAAACCAAGATTCCTTCCTCAAGCAAGAAGAAACCAGTCTGGTGGACCCCGGCCATAAGCAAACTTTACAATAAAAGGAGGAGACATACAAAAAAGGCCAAATCTCAAGTAGAAAAATCATCCCTGATCAGCATTAGTAAGAAATTGAGGGCCCTCATCAAGTCAACTAAAGCTAATTTTGAAAAGAAAGTTGCCAAGGATGCCAAGGATAACCATAAGGCCTTCTATGGCTACGTCAAAAACCTAAATGGCAGCGCTCAGGTCTGTTCTGAGCTAGTACAAAATGGAACAAAATACACTGACCCTTCTGACATTGCCAACATCTTGGCTGACAGGTTCAGTGCAAATTCCCCCCCATCACCACCTACAGGGCCTATTACCATTCCAGGGAATTGCATAAGTCCAATTATTACTGATACGTTGGTTAACAAGGCTCTATCTAAAGCTAAAAACACTGCCTCCATGGGACCAGATGGTGTCCCAGGCTGTTTCATACGCAAGCTCCAAAAGGAATTAACCCCGCATCTTAATACCCTGTTCAGTCTCAGCCTCTCCACAGGATATGTGCCCATTGAATGGCGCACGGCAACAGTGGTCCCGCTACACAAGGGTGGGGCCACAACTGACCCTGGGATCTACTGACCAATAAGCCTGACTAGTCTGATCTGTAAGGCTATGGAGCGAATCATTATGGAACTCATAAATGGAGAGATTGGGAACCTCCAGTCGCTGGACCCTACACAGTTCGGCTTCGTCAAGGGCAGATCATGCCTCCTGAACCTGGTGGATTTCTTTGAGACAGTTACTCAGGCTATAGATAAGGGAAAGGAGGTACACCCTGCTTACCTTGACCTTGCTAAAGCATTTGACACCATTCCCCATTCAGGTATTATTGATAAGCTCACCAGCCTGGGCATAAACTCTTATGTCACAAGATGGATCGCAAACTGGCTCTCAGACAGATCCCATAAAGTAAGAGTAGCGGGATCTATGTCCGAATCCAGACCAGTAACGGGTGGTGTGCCTCAGGGCTCTGTCCTCGGGCCCCTCCTGTTTGGCATATACTTCTCAGAAGTACAGGCAAGCACGGAAGGGCTTTGGCTGACTAAGTTTGCGGACGACTGCAAACTGGGTGCTATAATAGAATCTCCGGCCGAAATGGAGATCCTCTAGAAGGGCCTAAATGAGACTGATGCATGGTGTCAAAGCCATGGTCTCAAACTAAATGCAAAAAAATGCGTAGTAATCCCCTTTGGAAAAAACAGAGTACCCGCAAACTACAACATAGGAGGTAATCCCCTGAAATCTGAAGAAGAAATAAGGGATCTAAGGGCCCAAGTAGATAGTCAGCTTTCCTTTGATAACCATGTTGCCAAAGTGGTTAGAAAATCCTTCTATGTGACCCATCTGATCACAAAAGAGTTCGCATCAAGATCTAAGGATGTAATGGTGCCCCTCTGCTCTTCCCTTATCAGACTCATTATTGAGTACAATGCACCAATTGGAATGTACCTGGCTAGACATCTCTAGCAGCTGGGGAGACCACAGAGGTACCTAACCAAGAGGATTACTGGCCTCAAACAGTTGCCCTATGCAGCACGATTGAAAAAGCTAAGACTGTTATCTGTTGCATACCGCTTTCTCAGAGGCGATCTCTGTCTAATGTACAGAGCCATGTCCAACCCAGAATTGTTGAACATGCTCCATCTTAGCAAAACCAAATATACTCAAGCTACATGCTCTAGGGATATAAACCTCAACACAACAATGAATAGAACATGCTGGAGGGATAGATTCCCTTCGCAGAGACTTCCCTTACTATGGAACAGGGACCCGATCTACATAAGACAGAGCCCCTCACTATCACTCTTCAAGTGGAACCTTGATGAGTGGATGGGTAACAGAAAGTTCACACCGGGGATCACACCAACAGCACTACTAGATAGGGGCCAAGGGTATTAGCTGCTAGTACAAGGGTCTAGGGAACTACTAAAGGGGCGGTGAATACCGCACAACGTGGCTGGGCTAATATATGCCTTCGGGCAGATAGCCCAGTACCAACCTATGAACCTATGAACCTATAATAGGATAACAATGTACATTTTGCCATTTACCTATTAATATTTCATTTCTACAAGAATTCCAAAGCAACATTTAAGAAGCAGTAAGCCAACTACTTGACAATTGAAGGGAAGAATAATGTTTCTAATCTAAGTGAAATAAACAGGAGAGAATGTGAACATTGTAATGACATTTTTTTGGTAACTTTGAGAAGCTATAATTATTTGGTTGCATCAGACAATGGCAATCAAGACAGAAACCACAGCTGAGTGATGCCACCTGACTTCAAAACAACTGCTGTGGAGGAATTTACTAGGCATCTTCTCTCTCCACCTTGTTAAGTATATTCTCCTTATCACAGGATATAGCAATGAATTGAAAAGAGATCTTTCAAAAAGCAGCATACTGAAAAATGTTTCTCTGAACAGATGAATATGCAAAAAGATGAAATAAGGGAGAGACTTGGTTTGCTAAAAAATAACTATGTAGTGAATTCCCTTGCTCCTTTTTACAACAACTTTGGTGTATGGGGAGGTAGAAGAAACGTCTGCTCTTTGGGAAAACATCGTTCTGCTGTAGTGTTCTACTGGGTTTTTTGTGTGTTTTTTTCCCCCAAAAGCAATTTTTAGATTGGTTTTTGGTTCTTTCCTTTCACTGAAGCCCAGTTTCTATACAACATAATCCTTAACAATCAAACTTCTCATTACTAGTGTATTTTTGCAAATTCAGTTTTGCCATCACATTTTTTTTCTGTAAGTACCCTTTTGTTCATAGTTTTGAAAAAATAGATGAGGTTGCACAATACCTGTCTTTGTCACTTTTATATTTTTGTCTTTAATCCATCTAAAGCTCCATCTATGTTTGTTTAATTAATCATTAACATAAATCAGGATATATAGCAAGTCATTATAACGACTCCACAATACAGAAGTCACTGAACTGCAACATGTCAAAGCTGCAGGTAGTCAGCATGTGACTTGTAGAACTGCAATACACTGAATTATATATACTTTCAGTTTGCCAAATCAGAGTTAATAATAAAAGGATGATACAGATACCACATCATCCTCATTAACGGTTAATAATTCCCTAATTTGGCAGTGCTAGATGATAATATAATTCAGTGTACTGACATTTCTGGCATTGCACATCCAGCATATTACATTTGGTGGCTTCCAAAACTGCTGAATGAACATTAACAAATTAGTTTCCAACCAATAATATACCTTTCCTCTCAAAATGATTTAGAGTTGCCCTTATGTCTCATCCTATACTAAAAAGCACAAACTGAAAACTGCCTGGACAATGGGAGACTTTGCCTACTATTTTATAAAAGATATTTTATATACGATTTGTGATGTTCCCACTCTGGGCCAGTAATCAAGGAGCCTGAATCTTCACCACTGACACTGGAGAGGGATGTGCACTTAGAATACAAATGGATACATTCCAGATGCAGACCTCTCTGCATCAAGCACAATTTCCCTTAAGAGCACACAGGGCACACACTCAGCCTGGGGTCTGGGTGTCTTTATCTGCCTCTCCCCAGGTCCCCAACAAGGCTCCCCACTAGCAATGTGAAACCAGTGCTTTGTGTCCCTGCCCCAAGTAGCTGACACACACACTCTTTGAGATTTAATTTTCACACACACACATGCACACACACACACACACACACACACACACACACACACACACACAGAAACATGCACACACACGCGCACGTGCACACGCACACACCTGGGAAAGGTTGGGACAGATTACCCACTCTACCAATTTCGCGCAGACTATAAGGTAGATTCGCCGCCACCAGTCAGTTACTATAAGGCTCTTAAAAGGTATCCAATTATGCTGAGTGAAGTTAATATTAATACAAATGGTAATGGTGACCAAACAGCAAGGCTTTCAGGACTGGCCAGAGTTATCACCAAATAAATATGTGCAAATATTCTCAAAGTGGAAATATTTTCTTAAAAGGACCAACCACAATGAAAAGTTTAAATATATTTAATAATAAATAATAAAACAACAAGAAAATACTAAACCGATTTACAGTAAAATCCAAATATTTGGTGCAGTGCGAATAACAGAATACCAGGAACCAAAGAGAAAAAGCACCAAACAAACCTGTATACGAACTCTGTTTACTGCAGTAAAAACACACCAAGATTAAGCGCTTTCGTCTTTCACATAGAAGACTTCATCAGAATAAAGCACACTGATTTCAGAACCATCTTTATCCCAGTACATGTTACATAATACATAAAACTGAGCCAATGATATGGTGAAAAAAAAATCACGTGAAAAAAATCACATGAACAATATTAATTAAACAAAATGTTAATATTCAAACTGACCTAGCTTTCTACAAATAGAAAACTATTATATATTAAATACCTTCAACATATGTCTAAAAAAACAGGCACAGTAATGCATATAAAAATGTTAAAATACTTAAAATTTCATAGATTTTTCTTTCAGGGCTGGAAGAATAGTCAATGAATCATTTATAACTGGTGGAAAATTAGCTGCTAGTCTGAGATGCCACACCAGCTCTTTTTTACTTAATAAATTCTTCCAGTCACCCCCCTCAAATCTATGTCCGCTGTATCCAGAATACCAAATTTAAAACCTATAAAACTGGAACAAGCGAGGGAATGCCTATATAATGCATTTGTGTCCTTCTTGTTTTTGATATCATTTACATGCTTATAGATTTTGCTTTTCAATGCCCTCTCTGTTTTCCTAACATAAAATCCATTGCATGTATCACATAGAGCAAGGTACACCACTCTGGTGGTAAAACAATTACCGTTCTTAAATGCAACCTTAGATGCCATCTTATTAGCCAGGTAGGTTTGGGGTGCTTTAAAAATATTAGGACATTGAGAGCACCTCCCACAGGGTGTTGTACCACGACCACCCTCTATCGGTAAATTCACCTTATTTTCCATAAGTTGTTTAATATTCATGCCAACCTTGCTAATAAAAACGGTTTGTCTCCCACTGCAGTTAACACATTATTATTCACCCTAAATATACTCCAGTTCTTTTTAAATATGTTTTTCACTTCCTATAATATAGGACTGTATTGCACTTTACATGCATGCTCATAAATCTTCGTTTCACCAGGATCTGTGGGGGTTATGTTAGTAAATGGGTGGTTCCCTAAGAGGGGCTTATATTTTTGTCCGCATCCTACATATACCTCCTCAATAATTTGTTCCACCATCTGTTTGGGGTATCCCCTTTCTAAAAACAGATCTCTTAATATGAAAAATTCCTGCATCACATCATTCAAATCTGAAGTCATGTGTGCAATTCTTATAGCTTGTCCTTTGACTACGCTTTTTTTCTGTGAAAGTGGGTGATTACTCGTATAATGAAGATAATAATTACAAAATGTACTCTTGTGAAATATATTAGATTTGATACTTGTAGGTGTATGGGAAATTGCCATGTCTAAATAATGTATAAAACAGATCTCTTAATGTGAAAAAGTCCTGCCTCACATCATTCAAATCTGAAGTCATGCATGCAATTGTTATAGCTTGTCCTTTGACTAAGATTTTTTTCTGTGAAAGTGGGTGATTACTCGTATAATGAAGGTAAGAATTACAAAATGTACTCTTGTGAAATATATTAGATTCGATACTTGTAGGTGTAGGGGAAAGTGCCGTGTCTAAATAATGTATACCTCTAGTGTTGTAGCTATAAGTAAATTCCAAAAATGAGGTAGTTTTGTCCAGGTGGTTAATAAAGCTAGGGATATCTTCTACCTTTCCCTTCCACAAAATAAAGATGGCATCCAAACACCTGCAATATAAATGGATGTTGTTCCAAAATTCTTTGTTAAATACATATTTTAATTCCCAGCCTAATAATACTATATTTGCATATATAGGGGCACAGGCAGCCCCCATGGCAACTACCCTTGTTTGTTGGAAATATTGGCCCTCAAAGAATAAAAAATTATTCTCTAGAATAAGTGCCATCATTTCACATACCAGGTTTACTTTGTCATGATTCAAGTTGGAACATGCAAAGAGTGTTTCTTCAAATAATTATAATCCTTCTTGCTTGGGAATAAAAGAAAAAAGATCTTTCACATCAATAGTTAAAAATACCAAATCAGCTGCCCATAGTTTTTGTTTAAGCTGTCCTAAAAAATCCCAGGAATCCTTAACTAGATGTGTTGCTCTCTCCACTACATGTTTAGTCATTTTTATCTACAAATAATGCCAAATTGTGTATTTTGGAGCCACTGGCAGCAACAATGGGTCTAAAAGGTGGTTCAGTGATGCTTTTGTATATTTTTGGGATGCCGAATATAACCAGCACCTTAGGATAGGAATTAGTAAGAAAATTAAGGAGGTCATTAGTAATACGTTTATCCAAGACATATTCTTCTAAATAACTATCAATACGTTGATATGCAATATTTATTTGGTTCTTAGAAACCTGTACATAATTCTCTTCATTGAATAAAATATTCTGCATAATGTTGGAATAATCCTCTGAACTGAATATTACTATACCACCTCCCCTATCAGGGGTCATAATACACAGTCCCTTGTCCCCCCTCAGTTGATTCATGAGAATTCTCTCATCAGAACTTAAGCTGGCATAAAACGTCTTGTTCTGAGCCCATAATTCATACATGCCTTCTTCCTTCACTGCCTTCTCAAAAACATTTATGAGGGGATGGAGTGGTGGACTGAACACACTACTTTTCTTCAAAATATTGTTGTGTGCACTTGCTTCATTTGTAGGCCCCACTTGATTTGGGCGAAAAAGGAGACAGAAATTGAGCTTTCTAGTGTACATCTGAACATTTAACAAGCAGTCAGCAACATCCGGTATTTTGGAGAGAACAAATTTAAAACCTTTTGAAAAAAGGGAAAAAAATCATTGGTAATGACCCTGTCTGTGTAATTATGAATCTTAAAACCCTGAAAAAGGTGTACAATATGTTCAGCTCTAATAATTAATATCTGTTCCTGCCCTTCCCCCGAATGGGATAACCTTTTTGAATTTGCACTGCATGACTGTATGTGTATTTCCTCTCCTGATTTCTGTTTGCTATCCTTTCTGAGCATCTTAATTGCTGAAAATCCTGTGAACCACCTTCATCCATTTCATTATAAACTTCAGCATAATCACTGTACATATCATCAGCCATATCCCTATCAGCACCAGCAGAATTGCTGTGTGTATCAGGCCATGAACAAATTTCTCCACATTTAACCTACTAGTAGGGTAAGCAGATTTGTTTTGATAATGTTTGACATCCCTCTCTAACTTTCTTGTTTTTTCTTTTTCTTTAAAAACAATGCATTACATTTTCTTTCTACAGTAAACCACAGAGTTCAACTCACAAGAAATATTGAAAATAATATTGATGGACAGACTCAAACAAATAAAGGAAAATAATCTCTAAAACTAAGCTTCACTATATATTGCTGACTGAATCTATGAGAATTACTATTCCCTAATAACTTACTTGATAGAGCAAGGCACAATGAAATATATGAACAGTCTTTCTAGTCAGGTTCCCCAAAACAGAATACTCAATACTCAGAGATTGCTCCCTGTAAAATATAATATCCAAGATGGCTAGCAGAATAACCTCATCTGGTCACCTGACTCTAGTTTCTTACAATATCCCCTTTAATACTGAGACAGGAATTTAACAGATGGCCACAATACACATCTAAATGTTTATGGCAGTGCCTGGGGTGTCCCCTCTTTTTACTGAGCTAATCAACAAAGGCTTCTACCAGACCCACCATCTCCAGTCCTATTCAGCACTGTGGGGTACCATTTTAATGGTTTAACAGCTCATTTACATTTCCCTTATTTTTCTTACAGTAAGCTAACTGGTTAACCTCTGGTGTCCTAGTATCCTCTATTAAAACATATACATTTAATTCAGTTACAATAATACATGTATATTTCTTTTCATTCCAGCAGGGTGTACTAATACATTTTAACACAAACAACCCACACAAATACATTTTTAGCACAAGCATCTGAACAAATCAGTTTGTTATACAAATGACATAATTATTTACTAAATTCCAGTTAACTGTGCTGGCACAAGTCATACATCCACCGCCCTACTTCTCCTAGCATGGCTGGCAGTACCTCCTATTGTCACACTATCAAACATGGAAGTGGTCTATAAAATCTGTCAACTCATGCTTTGCATTAAATGTGTATATTTAATTGTATATTTAATACAATTTTTCATGTTTATCTGTTTCAACACTAGCAGATCTTTGCTATCCTGGTTAAAAGGAATATAAGCCTGTTCTAATGTTCATACTGTGTTGTTGGGATGGAACCTAAGTCACTACTTAGGTTGTGTTTAAAGGGATTAACTAAGATGGGGACTTGAACAGGTGAGAGATACACTGTGGTGTCTGTGGAGAGAGCAAGCACAGCCAGAATATTGCAAGAATCTTATCTGAGGACATCAGTACAGGCACTGGGGTGTTCAAATCTTGGTAGAAGCCTGGAGTGCTGAACTGGGAAGCTTCTTACTCCTTGTAACTGGACACTTACAATTATATTTCACAGACTATATATATATATATATATATATATATATATATATATATATATATACACACACATAGAGAACGAGAGAGTTCTTAGCTATTTTTAAGTTGGTTTTATGTTGTTGTTAAGTCTTTATTACTTATAAGTACAAAGGAAATGAAATGGCAACTGGCTATAAAGGATGGCTCCTCTAGTAGGGGATATTCAGGATTGTAAGGCTTACAAAAAGTAAGCACTCAGCCAGGGTGAATGGATTATATCATTATATGGAGATTGTTGATTTTTACCTCAGATCATCAGATTCCGGACTATAAACTGGCATGGCAGGCTTGAGATTTCACTAGTAATACTAGGATACAAGAATTTCCTCATGGAATATTAATGGGTTGGGCAATTCCATTAAAAGGAACAGAGTTCTAATGTATGTTAAATGGCAGAAGCCTGATTTGTGGGGCCCTGCCTGATACCTTTCTTTAGTTTTGTAAAGAATGGATCAGTTTGCTGGTTATATCATAGTAGGACTTCTGAGACAAACACTTCAACAGTTGGGATTTTAGTGCTTTGTTGTTTTTAGCACATGGAAGCTATAAATTACTGCTGATAGGTAATGTGGTTCTGGTTTGTCTTGACATAAGTCTCTGGGCAGGTAAACCAAGATATTTATCACAAGGAATGTTTCTGAGATTTAACAAGTTGAGAAAAACATTGGTATTGTCACATCTGGATTTCTCTAATAGCTGTTTTGCACTTTGAATTGCACATTAAGCCAACCTGTTTTACTGAGGGTAATCAGGACTACTCACAATATAAACAAAGTTCTACTCTTCTGGAAATTTCTTAAACTGCTGGCTAGTAAACTGCATCATTGTCAGAAATAACTCTGTGGGCTACCATGGACAGAAAAATGTCGCTTCAACTTAGTAATGACAGTACTGGAAGTTAGATTGGGAAGTAAGTCAATCTCAGACCAATGTGAATAAGAATCTACTAACACCAAGTAATGTTGACCATTCAACTCAAATATATCTGTGGCTACTGTTGACCAAGGTCGTTCAGGAATCTGGCTTAACTTAAGTGTTTTTTGCTGATGCAGCTTTGTACTATTACATGCTGAACAAGGTGAAAGCACTTTCTCAATATACCTTAACATAGAAGGCCAAAGTACTAGACCTCTCACCCTTCATTTGGTAGAATCGGCTCCTGGGTGGCCACAATGCAAGATCTTGATGTACTTTTGTTGCAAAGATGTCAGAACAATCACCTTAGGACCTTTCATGATGATACCATTGTCTGACAAAATATCATCTCTCATCTCTGTATGGAAAATAAAGTTGCACTTCTACTGGTAAACAAGATTGCTTTGAAGGCCATCCTCGACTGATAAAGAAGTTTAGCCTCTGGAGAATTAGATCTGAAGCTGTGTGAGTTCTGAGCTCATCAAGACATGTGGAAGAAAAATGTCTCCCTTCCATGACCTCAAAATCAAATTGCTCATTGTTGTGCTGTTCTGTGGTTTTCCTGAATGATCTGGATAAGGTATCAGCAAGATAAAGATGTTTGCCTTTTGTGTAGACAAGATTGAAATTGTACTTTTGCAATTTGAGCATCATGCGTTGCAATATAATTGGAGCTGCATGCACAGCTTTCTCAAAATAGTAATGTGGTCAGTTTCGATCTGGATAGGTCGACCATAAATATAATACTGAAACTTCAAACATGCAAATACAATGGCCAAAAGCTCTTTCTCAATCTGGGCATATTGCATCTCAGTCTCGGTAAGAGTTCTCAATGCATAGGCTACTGGTCTACCCTCTTGAAGAATGACTGCAGCTAGACCAAACTTAGAAGCATCACAGGAAACAGTAACTGGTTTGTGAACATCATAGTAGCTGAGAGTTAGTGGACTAGCAATTTTCTGTTTGAGGACATCAACTACACTTTGATTTTCTGTTTGAGGACATCAACTACACTTTGATGCTGTTCTGACCATGACCAAATTAGATCTTTGTGTGTCAGCCCTCTTACTGGTGCTGAAAGTTGGCTTAAATCTGGAATGAACTTGCCTAGATAGTTGACCATGCCAAGAAAACGTTATAGGGCTTGGACATTGTCTGGAGCTGACATCTCAAGAATTACTGTTTTCTTTGAAAGATCTGGTCATAAGCCTGAAATGGTACACAAGTGACTAACATAAGTAACTTCTCATAGCCTGAATTTGTACTTCTGAGGATTCAGCTTAAGATTCACTTCACGTGCTCTTTCCAGAACTTTATTGAGGTTTATGTCATGTTCGGCTTGCCTCCTACTAGAATATCATCTACTATAATAGCACAGGGATAGCCAGAAAAAAATTTTGCTCCATCACACACTGAAAGACTTCACTAGCAGAATTTATCCTAAATGGCATTCTCAGAAATCTGTATCTTCCAAATGGCATACTGCATGTAGTTAACAATGAAGATTTTCAGTTAAGCAAAATTTGCCAAAATGAACTCTTTGCATCTAAGACAGAAAAAACAATGGCATTTGGCATGAGGCCAACAAACTCTGACTGTGTGCATTGGATGATGAGGCCTTTTAAATGCTTTGTTCAGATCTCTTGGATCAACACATATCAGCTGAGCTTTTCTTATGACATACCACCATGGAGGATACCCATTCAGTAGGTTCTTCTACTACACAAATTACTCCTAGCTGCACCATTTTGTATAGCTCAGCTTTGACTCTGCTCTGCATAGCTACTGGAACTTTCAGTGCTGGTCTGATAACTGGGCTGACCTCTGGGTCTAACTTCATAGAGTACACAGCTGGTAGTTTGCCTAGTTTGTCTGCAAAAATATCAGCATAATCAGAAAAAATAATTTGGGTGAAATTTGAGCTGTTGTCATGCAAGCTTACATGGTGAACTTCTTTATAAAATGAAAGCAGTCCCGGTTTCAAACTTTCTCTGAGGCCTAATAATGACTGCACGTGTCTCTCGACTAAGAAAAATTACAAGTCTTAGCTGTTCCCAGCAGAATAACATGAAATCACTGCTGAACCTTATGTTTGAATCTCTTCACCACCACCATAAGCAGCAAGTTTTGCACACTTTGTCAAATCAAGATGTTCTGCAGCTTTTACTCTAGCAAGTGTTTCTGCTGACATAATGTTGCACTTTGAGCCAGTATCTACTTTGAGCTCTACAGGACTCCCATTAATCCAAACAGCACAAAAGATCTCATTCTTTGTCCACAAATCTACTGCACTGTTTCACCAAGCACAGACACACCATCAACATAAAAGGTAGGGCTGCAGCTGTCTAAATGATCAACTTGCCTCTTAGAATGCACTCTCTTAATAAGAATGTGTCTTATTTGATTTACAAAGTCTTTTGAAATTATTCCACTTATTACAAGAATGACACTGCTGACCAAAAGCTAAGCACTTTTCTCTTTTGGGTTTCTGATTTCCACCACAATTACGACAGTTGACTATGAAGCTGGGTGGGGGCACATGTTTTGACTTTGCTGACTCACCCTTATGCTTCACTGAGCATGCTCTGGAATTTGCTGGAAAGACTAGGAGCTTCCCAGGGACTATTGCAGGACCTACACTAGCTGCCATGTGCTTGGGCCTGTTTCTTTTAACCATGTGCTCCATACTATCTACATGAGCTTTGTCACTCTGCCTTCCACTGCTATTCTTATTTGTAAGCATACTTGTGTGCTTTTCAATAAGCTCATATATCTGACAAATCTCAATAGTCTTATTTAACGTAAAATCACTGTCTCAAAGCAAAATCCTCCTCATTGTGTCATTATTAATACCACACACAAGCCTGTCTTTTATCAACTCATCTCTCAAATCACCAAATCTACACGTTTTAGGCTTGTTTCTCAAGTCAGTTATATATGCTGCAAAAGTTTCACCAAGGTTTTGATCCCTGGTGTAAAATAAATGCCTTTCCATTGTAATATTCATTTGGGGGTTACTCATTTCTCTAAATTTACATTTTAAGCACTCAGGGTCTTCTCACATTTCAGCCAGTACAACTATATGGCAGTCTTCTCCCTCCCATGCAAACACACCAGGTGCATACACAAATCTCTTTCAATGGCCTCTGAACCAGATAAATGAAGCAGAATAAATGGTTTTGTGTGTGTGTCTTTGTCAGAAAAAGCAGCCTGTATAAAAATATTGTATTCCTGCTCAAACAATGTCAAATTTTCTGCAATATTGTTAAACACAAGTGGTACCCACAGTAGTGGTGCTGTGGTAGCATTGTCACCTTACAGCAAGACGTTGTCGCATTCGATTCTCAGCTAGAGCGTCTTCTGTGTGGAGGCATGCGTGAATAGGCGTGCCTTCGTTGAAGGTTGTGCTTCAGGGCTGGTAACTTGGCACGTAAAAATCCACTACCAAACATTAGTGGACCGGAGTTCCGCTGTGGCGACCCCTAACAGGGATAAGCCGAAAGACACAACATTGTTAAACACAAGTGGTGCGGGTCTGCAAAATCCTTCTGCTGAGCCCACAGATTATAGTAAAACACAATGCAAAATGTCCCTTGTAATTATGTACAAACATTCACACTCACCAGGTACTTGTAATAATATTCAAATACACAATAAGCTCTTTGAAAGACTGTACTCTGTGAAATATGCCTTGAAATAACTGTACTTTGCAAATTATTCTTCGAAATAATTTTACTTTGTGAAATAACTGCACTGTACTGCACAGACTTGCAAACACTTTACACACTTTGGATATTTTGAATAGCTTTAGTTAATAAGAAAAAGTAGCACATAGTGAAAAAATACAGTCATTTTCCCTTTTCTGTATCTTTTAGGCAATTCCGATATTGTTTCAAACATTTTCGTAATTATTTTGAATGTTTTTTATCAATATGTCGCAGTTTAAGACATTTTGTTTAATAAGACATTCATTTTGAGCATTCTGAGTACTTTGTTTTATATTTGCAGCAAAATAAATAATTTAAGCAAGTTTTAGTACCTAGAATTTGTTTCTGACCTGTTTTGCAAGTCTTTTAAGCAGTAGGGATGATCCACTCCTGTATATTCCTCCAACTTTAATCGGTTGCCTTATGGCTGTGACTCTGGATCCCATTCTGACACCATGTCGCTCTTCTTATGTGCATTAAGAAGACGTTGAGGCTTGGGTGTTCGTTTAAGTAGTTTATTGTATACAAATACATCAGGATGGATGGCAGGAACATTAAACTTAAACAAACCATCTAACTAACTAACTGACAACATATTTGCACACTCACACTCTGGCTGCTGACTCAAAATGGCACTCTTCCCTGCATGTGCTCAGTACTTATATACGGGTGCTGACTCACTGGAAAGCTTCTTAATGGTATACCACACACACTGATCTACAGCAATTCTTAAAGAGTATGTGGAACAAAGGTATAACTGCCTCCTTTCAGCTCAAGATGAAAGAAAGGGGCTCTCCTTTTATCCTAGTTCTCATCTTCTGTGACTGAAGATTCAACAATGGACCTGTATGGAAGGTATGGTGAATACAAAGGTTATTTTCATGAACTGACGTGTACTTTTTAGACTGTATCTCCTACCTGGGTTTATGCAATGGAAATTCAGAAATATTATGGCCATGCTTCTGGCATTTCGAAATGGAATAGAAGGTTATACAGGGGATTGAAACTGTGTCACAAAGCCTACTAATATACAGGAGTGTCAATACAATATAGAACTCCCAGGTTCGGAAAATATGTGGCCAAATATGTGTAATCTTATAGCCTGAAGAAAATCAGTACAGGAGAGTTGGGGGAGAAGGCTAATTCTTCTACTCAGCCAGATTTAAATTATTTTCTTGCATTAACAGGATTTATATCACTCTAGAATATACCTATGTGATTAAGTTGCTCCAGAATCACCCCATTCAGTTATCAGGTCATGTTCCCCCAGGCACTTCTTGAGTTGCACTGTGGTGCCTCTGGTGATAAACTTTGCAAGTTCCTAGTTAATTATTTGATAGGTAAACATTTCTGAGACTGAAGTAAAGAAATATTTATGCTAGTCAACGGATATGGAGGAGGAAGACAGGGCATATGTGTAAGTCTCATACATTTAAGTGAAAGCTGGGTGAATGGGTCCAAGATCATATGAGGTGCCTTTAAATTGAAACTATGACAAGCTAAGATAAAGTTAGATTAAAAAAAGAAAGCATCTCTTCAAATTACAGAGGGGCAATACATGAAGTTTGCCACAGAATGGTGCCACAATTGAAAATCTGAAATAAAATATTGCAGGATAACTGAACAACAGATATGAGTTCCTTTTTTTTAAACTATACAAAATATCCCTTAATGACACCCTACTGCAGGGATAGTTCTATTCTAAATCGTGATTACAAAGTATTTATGCCCCTCATACAGCTAGTTTGGGGAAACTGGTGTCTAACCTAAAGCATCTTGATCAATGTGGCTTTGTAAGAGAGAAATAAATATTTGACAATATTTTCAAAATGGCTTTAATTATGTACAATGTACAGGACAGTAAAGAGAGGCTCTTATTGCCTACTCTAAATGCTGATGAGGCTTTTGATCAGGTGGATTGGTCACATCTAAAAATGTTTTTTACTGGGGTTTCAGCTGCCCATTTAACTGTCTAATTTGCATTTTGAAATTTATCTGGGCTCCCGGGCTACGATAAAAATGAGTGTGGGACTTTCCAATGTTTTTTTTCCTTTAAGGAGGTACCAAATACCAATGTTTATTATCCCCTTTACTCTTTACAATATAGTTAGAGCCATTTAGCCATTGTAATGAGTAATTCTGACCACAGGGGGGATAGTCTGAATCAGATGCAGACTGAGATCACACGATATGCAGATGGAATCTTAAGTTTTTTGACCAAACCAGAGGAAGATCTGCCCAATTTATTTGCACTTCTGTCAGACTTCAGAGAGCATTTCATGATATAAGGATAAAACAAGGATGCCACCATAAGTTTCTCACCCTGTGATAAGTTTGTTATCCAATACCCATTCATATAGGTCACCCAGTGTATAAAATATCTAGAAATATAGTTTGTTTCCTTTCTCACTTCTTCCATCAAGAAAACATACAATAACCTATTAGCAGAGTTAGAGATGAAAGTAACCCCCACACAACATGGCTTTCACCCTAACCATAGTACTTCCACAGCACTATTATCTTTCACACAGATTATCTCTAGACTTCGGGACAATAAGTTAGTCTCTGTGTCTCACAAATTACTTCTGTCTAAACTATCCAGCCTTAATCTCTCCAACTCAGCTCTTTCCTGGTTCGCTAACTACCTCTCAAACAGATTTCAGTCTGTAAAGTGGCATTCAGCATTCTCCCCCTTCCTTCCAGTCCAAACCGGGGTTCTCCAAGGCTCCATTCTAGGACCCCTTCTATTTAACATTTTTACTAACTACCTCTGCACTGCCTGTCATCATTCTTCTCTAATACAATATGCTGATGACTCCACAATAACTTCCTCTTCTGAGAACCACCCCCAACTCCTTGCCCTTACCCAAGAATCTCTCCACTCAGTTGAAAAATGGCTAACAACCAACCAACTCCTAGTTAACCCTAAGAAAACAAAACTCCTCCTCTTCCTCCCTAAATATCTCCAACACCTCAAATCTACCTTCACTGTCTTCTCCCTCAACAACACGACTATCATGGTAGAATCCCACACTAAACTATCGGGGTCATAATTGATGACCCATTAAAATTCGATCTACACACTGAACAGTCTGTTAAAAAGACACATAAAACTTGGCCTGCTCTATAGAAACAAAAAAATTCCTCACTAATAAATCTAAACTCTCTCTTGCACAGGCTTATCTTCTACTTCTACCCTCCTTATTTTATGCTGCCCCAATTCTTACTAACAAACAACCTAATCTTTCAACTAAACTAGAACTCACATACAATAAAATAGCCAGATTCGTAGCTAAGCAACCCTAATGCTCACACCACTGCCTATGAGGCTAGAATTTCGACAACAACTTCTTCTGTCCCAGCTACATCTGACCCACTCCATTCTTAACCAACCCAACTACTGTCCTGCTCTACCACAATATATCTCTATATTCCAAATTGTACTCTCCACAGTTCTGACCAACACCTCCTTGAAACTTATAAGACCAATATAAACTTCTCTATAATTATTCTGTTACCAAACCAAGGAATAAATTGCCCTTACACATAAGAATGATTACTAATACTGTTTCAAAAAATATCTTAAAAGACCACCTATTAAACTCATGGACCTGCCCTTGCCATGATCCTACTAAACCTTCTTCTCCACTGTAGTACTATTAACCATTCCTTTCACTCCTTTTTCTGCCCCCCCATAACTAATAATTGATAAAAAAATAAATAATTTAATCTTACATTTCTCGGCTCTGAAGTGATGTACTTTATCCCAAAAGTACTTCCTACCTAAACATAAGCAACTGTCTGAACAGTTGTATAGCAAATATCCACTGGGTATTACTATGATAATTCCTATAGTACCTTATCCCTTCTTACATATAATTATTTCTGTAAATATGTAATTATCATAATGATATATGTTATTGGTTGTGATTATAGTATGTAGTTGTATGTTGTGATCCAAATACTAAATTTCCTATCTGATTTTATATCAATTATTGTATCTTTTGGAGCTTTTCTCCTCGGGTCTCCACTGAAAAAGTGCCCAGTCAGACTAACTTGGTCAACAAATGTCAAATAAAATAAAAATAAAATAGATCTTGGAAGATAATACTTTATATTTGGACCAAAAAGTTCAGGCTTTGGATTTCTTTGTACTCCTCCTTCCCCTATATATTTTTCCAGTCCTTTCCATATGATATACCAACAATTTTTTTAAGAACAGTTAGAAGTAATGTGAGCAACTTGATATGGGAGGATTCTAAGCTTGGGAGTTCTTGATATAAGGTTTTACAGAATGATATGGGTGAATTGGGAGTAATGGGCCTGCACAGTTACTTTAATGCTACATAGCTGAAATGTTTACATCAGAGGGCCTATGCACATAAATTTATAGAACTGTAATTCAAAATTTCAAAGGCATTATTAAAAAAAAAAAATGCAGAAAATGACCACATGGGTCAGAGCAGTGGTTCTTACTGGATAGCAAAGCTCAGGTTCTAAACGGGGTTAGGCACCCTGCAACTGGAAGCAGAAAAAAATCTTGAGTGTTTTTCTTTGGGGGGGGGATTAGGCAGATGGACACCTGGATGGACAGATACTTGGCCAGAGCTAGATATTCCCAGATCAAGACTTGGAATGTGGGCATTTTGCGTTTGCTAGAAGCTACCAGAGTACAAATAAACTGCGCCCTCCTACTTAATTTCCAACTAAAAACTAGTGAAATTATTGGTAGAACTGAAGAAGGAACAACAGTTAAATGCATTTTCAGTAATATGTGCAAAGCAATCTGGGACCTACAAACTCAGAGAATGGATACATGCAGCTGGGTCTTCCATACTCAGAAAATGGATACAGGCAGCTGGGACTTCCAAACTCAGAGAATGGATACAGGCAGCTGGGACCTCCAAAATCAGAGAATGGATACAGGCAGCTGGGACCTCCAAAATCAGTGAATGGATACAGGCAGCTGGGACGTCCAAACTCAGAGAATGGATACAGGCAGCTGGGACTTCCAAACTCAGAGAATGGATACAAGCAGCTGAAACCACCAAAATCAGAGAATGGATACAGGCAGCTGGGATCTCCAAACTCAGAGAATGGATACAAGCAGCTGGGACATCTAAACTCAGAGAATGGATACATGCAGCTGGGACCTCCAAATTCAGTGAATTGATACAAGCAGGAGTTCTTCAGTAATCTTTTTGGACAGATCAGTTTCACAGGATTATGGATGTGAATTTGTTGACTATCCAGATATGCCACAAAAGCCAAAAAATCTAGGAGCTTTAGGATATTTGCATGTATATGTCTGCATAGATACTTCTTCATTCCAGCAGAAATACAACACATACTTATCCAAACTTGTGATACCTGCTGGAGATGTAGGAAGGAGATGAGAGCATTCTGGGTTAATGTTTTTGGACCTGCCTAGTGCTGTACTCATTTAAAGGAAGAGTTCATGGAGTTACTAATGCAATTTTCTCTACCCCCATTGTGCTAACATTACTTTTATTGGGATATGGTTATATTCAGGGTCTTTTTAAAAATCAAGAGACATAAGTATTTTCATTTGTGATAGTGTCTGGAAAGATCATTACCAAAACTTGGAAATCTAAGAATGTGGACCAAACAGTGGACAGGGAGGGAGGGTGTCTCTTTTCCAACACCTGTGCCAAAATCATTCTGGGAATCCGATGCCCTGATTCAACTGTTGATATTAAAATGAATAGTAGAGTTCTTTGAGACTAACTGATGTACTACCTCCTTGCTACAGTACAGTTTAATGGGTACTTGGCAATACTGTCTAGAGGGCAGCTCACTTTTGGTTGTGTGTTCAGATTGTGGAACTGCTCTTTGTTTACCCCCTTATGTCTGGAGGACGATTCCCTAATGTTACTGAGTATAAGTCAGAGTAATATTTAAAATGCACATGATTTGTCTGTGCACATCATTAAACACCTTCTGAATATTTATGAATGTGGTATGCTGTCTATACATATCATTGCTTGTACTATTTATGGACAGTTTAAACTATTTACTTAGATTTGCTTATTTCTTAATAGTTTGTTATAAAAAACTCACAACAGCAAAGAAAAAAGGTAATATCAGCATTAATATTTTACCATACTCCAGGCACCACTTTTAGACTCTTATACATACAATAAGTGAGCTACTGATAGAAATTGCTATTTCCATAGTAATGCATGTTGGATATACTACTAACCACTTCATTTTTTTTACTAGCTAATCAATTAAAGCCTTCTAAATATAACATTTTACTACTTGTTACTCTTAATTCAGCAATTAAGGATATGATGTTCTTTAACTTATTAATTAAGAATATGACACAGAAAAAAAGCAGTTATGTTAGAAGGCAGAAGAAGGAGACCAACAAAGAAAGCTGGTTTACAGACTAGACTATTATACTTATTCCTGGGTTGGGAGTCAGGAGAGTGGCCAGTATACAACAGTGTGGAAGATGGTATTGTACTTATTCCTGGGTTGGGAGTCAGGAGTGTGGTCAGTATATAACAGTGTGGAAGATGGTACTGTACTTATTCCTGGGTTGGGAGTCAGGGGAGTGGCCAGTATACAACAGTGTGGAAGATGGTATTATACTTATTCCTGGGTCGGGAGTCAGGGGAGTGGCCAGTATACAACAGTGTGGAAGATGGTATTATACTTATTCCTGGGTCGGGAGTCAGGGGAGTGGCCAGTATACAACAGTGTGGAAGATGGTATTATACTTAGTCCTGGGTTGGGAGTCAGGGGAGTGGCCAGTATACAACAGTGTGGAAGATGGTATTATACTTATTCCTGGGTCGGGAGTCAGGGGAGTGGCCAGTATACAACAGTGTGGAAGATGGTATTATACTTATTCCTGGGTTGGGAGTCAGGGGAGTGGCCAGTATACAACAGTGTGGAAGATGGTATTGCACTTAGTCCTGGGTTGGGAGTCAGGGGAGTTGCCAGTATACAACAGTGTGGAAGATGGTATTGTACTTATTCCTGGGTTGGGAGTCAGGGGAGTGGCCAGTATACAACAGTGTGGAAGATGGTATTATACTTAGTCCTGGGTTGGGAGTCAGGGGAGTGGCCAGTATACAACAGTGTGGAAGATGGTATTATACTTATTCCTGAGTTGGGATTCAGGGGAGTGGCCAGTATACAACAGTGTGGAAGATGGTATTATACTTATTCCTGGGTTGGGAGTCAGGGGAGTGGCCAGTATACAACAGTGTGGAAGATGGTATTATACTTAGTCCTGGGTTGGGAGTCAGGGGAGTGGCCAGTATACAACAGTGTGGAAGATGGTATTATACTTAGTCCTGGGTTGGGAGTCAGGGGAGTGGCCAGTATACAACAGTGTGGAAGATGGTATTATACTTATTCCTGGGTCGGGAGTCAGGGGAGTGGCCAGTATACAACAGTGTGGAAGATGGTATTATACTTATTCCTGGGTTGGGAGTCAGGGGAGTGGCCAGTATACAACAGTGTGGAAGATGGTATTATACTTATTCCTGGGTCGGGAGTCAGGAGTGTGGCCAGTATACAACAGTGTGGAAGATGGTATTATACTTAGTCCTGGGTTGGGAGTCAGGGGAGTGGCCAGTATACAACAGTGTGGAAGATGGTATTATACTTATTCCTGGGTCGGGAGTCAGGAGTGGCCAGTATACAACAGTGTGGAAGATGGTATTATACTTAGTCCTGGGTTGGGAGTCAGGGGAGTGGCCAGTATACAACAGTGTGGAAGATGGTATTATACTTATTCCTGGGTCGGGAGTCAGGGGAGTGGCCAGTATACAACAGTGTGGAAGATGGTATTATACTTAGTCCTGGGTTGGGAGTCAGGGGAGTGGCCAGTATACAACAGTGTGGAAGATGGTATTATACTTATTCCTGGGTCGGGAGTCAGGGGAGTGGCCAGTATACAACAGTGTGGAAGATGGTATTATACTTAGTCCTGGGTTGGGAGTCAGGGGAGTGGCCAGTATACAACAGTGTGGAAGATGGTATTATACTTATTCCTGGGTCGGGAGTCAGGGGAGTGGCCAGTATACAACAGTGTGGAAGATGGCATTATACTTATTCCTGGGTTGGGAGTCAGGAGTGTGGCCAGTATATAACAGTGTGGAAGATGGTATTGTACTTATTCCTGAGTTGGGATTCAGGGGAGTGGCCAGTATACAACAGTGTGGAAGATGGTATTATACTTATTCCTGGGTTGGGAGTCAGGGGAGTGGCCAGTATACAACAGTGTGGAAGATGGTATTGTACTTATTCCTGGGTTGGGAGTCAGGGGAGTGGCCAGTATACAACAGTGTGGAAGATGGTATTGTACTTATTCCTGGGTTTGGAGTCAGGGTGTGGCCAGTATATAACAGTGTGGAAGATAGTATTGTACTTATTCCTGAGTTGGGAGTCAGGGGAGTGGCCAGTATACAACAGTGTGGAAGATGGTATTATACTTATTCCTGGGTCGGGAGTCAGGGGAGTGGCCAGTATACAACAGTGTGGAAGATGGTATTATACTTATTCCTGGGTTGGGAGTTAGGGGAGTGGCCAGTATACAACAGTGTGGAAGATGGTATTGTACTTATTCCTGGGTTTGGAGTCAGGGTATGGCCAGTATACAACAGTGTGGAAGATGGTATTATACTTATTCCTGGGTCGGGAGTCAGGGGAGTGGCCAGTATACAACAGTGTGGAAGATGGTATTATACTTATTCCTGGGTTGGGAGTCAGGGGAGTGGCCAGTATACAACAGTGTGGAAGATGGTATTGTACTTATTCCTGAGTTGGGATTCAGGGGAGTGGCCAGTATACAACAGTGTGGAAGATGGTATTGTACTTATTCCTGGGCTGGGAGTCAGGGGAGTGGCCAGTATACAACAGTGTGGAAGATGGTATTGTACTTATTCCTGGGTTGGGAGTCAGGAGTGTGGCCAGTATACAACAGTGTGGAAGATGGTACTGTACTTATTCCTGGGTTGGGAGTCATGGGTGTGGTCAGTATACAACACTGTAGAAAATGGTATTGTACTTATTCCTGGGTTGGGAGTGGGGATAGTGGCCAGTATACAACAGTGTGGAAGATGGTATTGACTTATTCCTGGGTTGGGAGTCAGGGGTGTGGCCAGTATACAACAGTGTGGAAGATGGCACTGTACTTATTCCTGGGTTGGGAGTCAGGGGAGTGGACAGTATACAACAGTGTGGAAATTGGTATTGTACTTATTCCTGGGTTGGGAGTCAGGGGAGTAGACAGTATACAACACTGTAGAAATTGGTATTGTACTTATTCCTGGGTTGGGAGTCAGGGGAGTAGACAGTATACAACACTGTAGAAATTGGTATTGTACTTATTCCTGGGTAGGGAGTCAGGGGAGTGGACAGTATACAACAGTGTGGAAAATGGTATTGTACTTATTCCTGGGTTGGGAGTCAGGGGTGGACAGTATACAACACTGTAGAAAATGGTATTGTACTTATTCCTGGGTTGGGAGTCGGCGGACTGGACAGTATACAACAGTGTGTAAGACGGTATACATTTCCAAGTCCAGTGCTTTGTACATTCCTTTTAATTAAAGCCAAACACGTTGAAAGGGATGCACTACAGCCTAGTTGACTTAATTTCCAATGGAATATATTCAAGATCCAAAGAAGTTATCATTCAAAGCAGTGCCCCCTTTGAGATGTAGAAATACAAACATATCTCTCAAACAAAGGCCTCAAAAATTCTTAACTGAAAAATTAAAGGCCTTAAGTCCATTAATCTTACTGATAGATTAGCACAACTTTTCTGATATTCAGTTTCCTACACCCAGCTACATTATTAAGATTTGTGGTCTAAGCTCTTATAGCAGGAGAGAATAGCCTACACCCTTCTAAGCAGGGAATTGCTGGTTGAAGGCTTATTGTGTCTGTTATTCTGTAAGTGTCTTGGTTGTGGTTTAAGCACTTGGGCTCTAAACCAGTTACTTTACATTAGAAAGTTTTGTGGTCTAGACTCTTGTGGCAGGAGAGTGTAGCCTACACCCTTCTAAGCTGTGAATTGCTGGTGAAGGCTTATTGTGCTTGTTATTCTAAGTGCCTTTGTTCTGGTTTAAGCACTTGGGTTTCAGACCAGTTATTTCACACTAGGAAGGTTTGTGGTCTACACTCTTGTGGGAGTATTCTACTGAATTGCCTCTTTATTTAAACTGTTTTTTTTTTTTTTTTTTGCTGTTGTGACTGATTTTCTGCACTTTGAATTTCTAGTACTTCTGCATTTTATAGCATAGGCTAGATTCAGACTTGCTGAATCTAGACTGTTTGGTATCACTTGAGCACTAAAACCAGCCATCTTATATTAAGAAGGCCCCCCTGCACCCTTGTGGCAGAAGTGTGCAGCCTAGGACCCATCTGAGCTGGGGATTGCTGGAATAAGGCTGCTGGAATATGGTGCAGTAATGCAGAGGTAACATTGTCACCTCACAGCAAGAGGTTCTCCAGTTCAATTCTCAGCTGGGGTGCCTTCTGTGTGGAGTCTGCATGCCCACCCTGCATTTGTGTGGGTTTCCTCTGGGTGTTCCAATTTCCTCCCACATTCCAAAGACATGCATCTGGAGCGTTTCTCCACGGGTCTCCACTGAAAATAGTCTCTGTCCTAGTTGGACTTTCCCAGTCAACAAATGTTAAATAAATAAATAAAACAAGGCTTAGTCTTGGGCCTTCCCATTGATTAATTTGTTTTAAAATCATCATTTAACTTCACTTCTATTTAAGCCTCGTGTTTTCACATAGCTGCATATCACGCAACGGGGTTTAGCACAGCTGTGTATAGCTGTGCATAGAAGCAAGCACATAGAAATACAATACACTAGTTATCTTCTAAGGAACTCTCCGCCTTCACTGTGCACAACACAGTTGAGCACTGCTGTCCTGCGAGCAACTCAAGTGTGCATTTTGAAGCACTGACGCAGTTTTCTACCCCTAGCCATCCATAGAATAGCCACTTTTTGTTATTCTTACAGCAAAACCTGGTCCATTTAGCCAACTACCCACTAGTTCCTACAGTATATACCTGCCATAATGGACAGACAGTTTCCCACAATTTCTCCAGCCAGCCTGATGGACATGGGCATTCTGAGGGAATTTTGCAATTGCCTCATGTATACTGACACCCAATTACACATAAAACAAACAAATACAACATGTGAGAGATGTACCTATACTATGAATTTGGAATCAATTCTCACACATAACAAAGCAGATATCAAACAGGTTGTTAGTACACACACTTCATGTCTTGCCCATAACAACCTCACAACACGTAAATCAACATATATGGAGGTACTCGCTAGAAGCCTACCTAAAGATCAGAGACCTCCCAAGCACAAACCTTCTGCACACACTGCAGACCCAACAGAATCCACTACACATAACAATACATACAACAGTGTTTCAGCCAATAAACCCCTAAGGCAAAACACCTCAAAACAAAATGTCTTGGTCATAGAAGACTCCATAGTGATACACACAGATGTCCCCCTCACCAGGCTGGACAAGAAGAAGGTCATGGTCAGCTGCCTGTCAGGTGCCAGGATCCATCAGATCACAGACACACTCAAGTCTCTCAACAACAAATACCATTATGATTCTGTCATAGTCCATGTTGGAGTGAACTACTTGAGACATACCTCACTGAACTATATGAATAGAGACATGACTTAGCTCTCAAATTACATGTCCCAGGCAGGTATGTCCCTAGCCCTAAGCAGCATTCTACCTTCACCCAGGATCATGCCTCAATATAAACAAAAAATGAATAACTTCAACAATTGCCCTAGCTTCTGGTGTCAATCCAGGGGGATCCAGTATCCATTAGCCTGAGAAGATATGGTCGACAGACCATGGTGCTTTGCTAGAGATGGTCTTCACCTGTTACCTCTTGGCTTTCAGTTACTGGCAAAGATACTTGCCTGCCCCATAGTGCCTTTTGAGGCAATGCCATAACAAAATTCACAACATAAAAAAATCCACCAGAGACAAACTCAAGGTTATGCTGCTTAATGCTAGGAGTCTAAATCAGAAACTGCTGACGTCTTTGCAGTCAAGGAGACATGGTTCAAGGCCACAGACAGCACACCGGCTGTGCAAGGCTACAATGCCTTCCACACATTCAGACCTCAAAACAAGCATGAAAGAATCAAAGGTGGAGGTGTATCCATCTTCATTAAAGACAAATACACCTCAAGACTGGTCAAACAGTACGACTCCTTAGAGCTACTCCAAGTAAGTCCAACTAACTGTAGGTAACACCCTCTTCCATATCATTGTTAGCTATAGGTCCCCCTATCTTGACCTACTTGAGTCACTCACTATACAGCCAAACACCTTAGTCATGGGTGATTTCAACTATTCTTCCATTGACTGGGAGTCATATATGAGCACAGACATGCTTGCCCTAAGTTTCCTGGACTTTGTTACTACAAATACTCTGGAACAGATAATCTGCACCACCAGAAGGGGCTTAATTGTCCTAGACTTAATACTCACCAACACAGGGGGTCTCTGCCCTACCCCCTGTGTGTTGCCCTCCCTGTAAAGGTCTGATCATAAATCAGTCTAATTTGAAGTAACGATCATACCTGACCCCCTCGCAAAAGCAAAAAAGGATGAAAAATGTCTTCAAAGCAAACTATAGCCTCCTAACCAATGGTATAAATAGTTTCAAACCCCCTGCTATCACTGTCAACAATGACTCCTATACAGAGGTGTACACAAATGCCCTGTATAAATGCCTATACATATCTATAGGCTCAGCTGCACCTGAAAAGATCAAAACAAGGTCCTCACAAAAAAACAAGCCATCCTGTGGACATCAAACATAAATAGGTTATACAAGAGGAAGAAACTAATGTCCAAGAACAACATCGAACTGACTCAGCAGAGGAAGGACACCCTCCACAGCTTGAACAAGCAAATTAGATATCTTGTAAAGTCCACTAAAGCCAATTATGAAACTAAACTGGCATCCCTAGCTAAGGATAATCAAAAGGCAGTCTTTAGCTACATTAGAAATCTAAAAGGGAAGGCACAGTTTTGTGCCAAACTAGTAGTGGAGAGTACCACTCATAATGATCCTGAAGACATCGACAACCTGCTAGCAGACAGATTTGGTGCAAACTTCATTCCCCCTGTCCCCCCAGATATACCACAAAGCATACCCGTCACCACTCCTCTACCTAGAATCTCCAAACAGCAGGTCATAATCGCACTCTCCGTGGTGAAAAACACAGCCTCTGTGGGACTGAATAACATCCCAGGATGCCTACTAAATGGTCTAAAATAGGACCTAGCAGAATCACTTGGCACTCTCTTCAACCACATTCTAAGTACTGTCTTTTTCCTAGCAGAGTGGAAAATAGCAACAGTAATTCCCTTGTACAAAAGGGGTCCATCAACCGACTCTGGGCACTATACACCCATAAGCCTAGCCAGCTTTATCTGCAAGGCCATGCAGAGAATCATCATGGACCTAATCAACAAAGACATAGGTGACCTTCAAACTCTTAACCTGACACAATTTGGCTTTGTTAAAGGTAGATCATGCTTATTAAACTTGGTGGACTTCCTCAAGAATGTCACCAAAGCCCTGAATGAAGGCAAAACCGTACATACAACCTATCTTGACTTAGCCAAGGCTTTTGACACAATTCCCCACTCAGGCATCATTGAGAAACTCACCTAGCTGGGAATTAACCTGTATGTCACTAGATGGGTAGCCAACAGGCTCACCTTCAGAACACATACAGTCAAAGTTGGGAATGCCACCTCTATCAGCAGACCAGTTACCAGTAGTGTACCACAAGGATCTGTGCTGGGCCCACTACTGTTTGGAATGCATTTTTCAGAAGTCCAGGCGAAAATAGATAGCCTGTGGCTTACCAAGTTCACTGATGATTGCAAACTGTGTGTAATCATTGAGTCCCCCAACAGTGCTGACATACTACAAAAAGGGCTTACACAGACAATGATTGGTGCCAAAGGCATGGACTTAAACTGACTGTGTCTTTCGGCTTTTACCGGTTAGGGGTTGCCACAGTGGAACTCCAGTCCGCTAATGATTGGCAGTTGATTTTTACGTGCTGAGTTGCCAGCCCTAACGCACAACCTTCAACGAAGGTACACCCATTCATGCATGTCTCCACGCAGAAGACCCGCTAGCTGAGAGTCGAACCGGGCAGCGTCTTACTGTGAGGCAACAACACTACCGCAGCACCACCACCGCGGATGGACTTAAACTAAATGCAAAAAAATGCGTCATCATCCCTTTGCGCAAAGGGGAAGTCCCTTCAAATTACAATATTAACAGTACCTCCCTTAGCTCAAACCGTATGCTGAGAGATTTGGGAACACAGGTTGATAGCAACCTTAACTTCGATCACCATGTGTCCACAGTGGTAAGGAAGTCCTTCTACATTACGGATCTCATATGTAAGGGCATTGCATCCAGAGCTAAGGATGTTACAACTCTCTTGTACTCATCCCTCATCAGACCACTAATAGAGTACAACGCTGACTTCTCTAGATACTTCACCAGACACCTACAGCAGCTGGAAGGACCTCAGAGGTTTCTCACTAAGAAAATTCAGGGCCTTCAGCACATGACCTACATGGGCAGACTGAAGGCCCTATCACTATACTCTGTATCTTATAGGCTGCTGAGAGGCGACTTGTGCCTGGCCTACATAGCAGTCTCAGACCCTGCCCTAATGGAAATGCTGCACATCCGCAAATCAAATGGTACAAGATTCACTCGCTCTAGGCATCTTAACCTAGCCTGCAGCATTAACAGGACATGCTGGACAGACAGATATGTCTCCCTGAGACTGCCACTCCTCTGAAACAAACTCCCAATTCACGTAAAACAGAGCTCTTCAATGACCCTTTTAAGCGTAACTTAGGCAACTGGATGGGAGACTGTAAATCTACCCCGGGGGTATCACCTATATCCATCTTGGATAAGGGCAGTTGGTGCTGATCATAGACTCACACTGCAAATATAGACAATACAACTTGGTCAATAAGGGAACAAAGGTATAACATGGCCAGGCTTATAAAGATCCTAGGGCCAATAGCCTAGTAACCTCCTATGAACCTATGATTTGTGTCTTGATGTTCAAGTCATGAAAGACCAATCCTATTTGACCTCCTACTAGTTTGCAAAACCAATGGCTCTATCACAAGTCATTCTAGGGACCTTACTTTACACCAACAAATAAACAAGACTAGCTGGAGGGATAAATTCCTAACTCAGTGTATTTCCAGCCTAACTTACCATTAGAGGTTAAGCGAATTACTACTTTTTATGCCTTTAAAGCTATTCTTGAAAATTGGATGGGTAGACACAAATTTACTCCAGGTTTAGAGCATACCAGTTTGATTTGGGAGCTAGGCACTATTAAATATTTGTAAAGGATGGCAAGAACTTTTACATGTGGCTACTTAAAGGTGTACAAGGCTAGATCCCTTACGGTCCCTGTGATCACTTGCATGCTATTGTTCCTATGTTCATTAATATTAGAGTACATGTTACTGCTGTCAGTGTTTTAGCATGTCAGAACTTGTTTTTTGCGGATGCCATGCTTCATTTTGAGGATGCAAGACTCAAATAGGAGGACAGTGGTGAATTTCATATTTTATGTATGTTTTTCCTTTCATCTGAGTTCATGCAGCCTTGGAAATAGTATATAAATATATATAATGTAGAGAGAGATTAGGCATCTGGTGAGGTGGTGCAGGTGAAATTATCTTACAGTATTTCCAATGTTTTAAATGGGATTGAAATTTTAGCTCTGGATGTTTTAGTTTATATGTGTTGTGTCTCTACTTAGGGAGATGTGATTATTCTTAGTAAATCTACCGAAAGATGGATGCCAGAAACACTGTTAACATGTCAGAAGCACATACGACACTGCTGTGAATCACTTAAGGTGATATCCATCCTCCTTGTGCCTTTTGCATGTAAAGACAGCAGCATGCACTGTTGTGTGTCCCATTTACTTGAACAAGCTTCACCACAGATGCTACCTGTGCCCATTACATGAAGGAATGTAGCCTGCACTTCTGTGTGCTGCCCACTTTTACCATTGTAGGTGAAGAAACCCTTTAGCATTCCCATGTACATCCTTTTCAAAGGAATCCACCTATACCAACTCTCCTGGATGGGGAAAAAGTCATCCTGCCCATTCCAGCTCCGAGCCCTTTCCCAAACTGGGTCAATGATGGCAGAGACAGACATCTGTCCCTGCACCATTAGAAACCACTGACTACAGTTAGATGGACATGAGTACTGCACACACCATGGAATACCACATTTTAATTTGTCTTGGGTTCATGCTGTCTTTGTCCACAGCTGTATGATGGGTAGACTTTACTGAAGCAATACAATGACAGAATAAACACTACAGACAGTCCGTATAAGACAGAGTAAGGAACACATACAGTCCATATAAAGATTAGGAAAGCTTTTAAGAAACAATATAATGTTTTTGAACAACATACACCAGTGCAAGACACACAAAGCACCAGACAAATTGATAATTCTGGCAGCAAGAAATGTGTTTGTATGTGCAATTGGGGGGGGGGGCATATACACTTCTGTGAGCAGAAAGTTATACTTCAAGATATTCTAAAGAAAGCTGAGCATTTCTGACATCACTGATAGCATCACAACTGTCCATAAGGATATGACAGTTAAAATCAAGTATTTGTTACAGTGCTTTGCAGGAAGAGGTCCATAAAAAAGGAGAGGCTGCAACACCAAGGCATGTAGTCAGCCAATCATTTTGCCATTTTCTCTGTAATTCTGCAAGCCTGTAATTTAAGAGACAAATGCTCTTCTCCACAAACTAACAGTTTGACTTTCACTGTCTCTAGCTAAGGTTATAAGCACAATTCAGACTCCTATAAACACAGAAGCACCTCTGATGGAAAATACGCAAATATATCCTGATAAACAAAAAAAAATGCTTGGCTAGTCATATTAATATGCAAATATATCCTGGAAAGCAACAAATAATGCTTGGCTATTTGTATTAAAGTCATATAAATGAGATGAAATATTCATGGTGTCTGCTGGCATTGTCTTCCCTGAGTTACTAGGAATTCACTAGGGAGGTAATGTGATCGTGTTGTATTAAAGAACAATTACAAAGAAACGCAGGGTCTGTTTGCGAATGCATAGCCTGCTTGATTACAACAGTTCTCTTTTGTCATGTGATACTCTATTTTTTGTTTTTTTTTTCCACGGGCCTATGAAAATTAATATGTCTGAGCATGGCGTTGCCCCTGAGGTATTACATCATTTTTTTCTACTTATCACTATGTGAACAGATCTGTTTGTCACATCATACAAAGCAGGCAGTTCAGATAGTTGTATTTAGATCCAACAACTGTCTTGCTCATCAGCTCTGCAGTTTTTTGATCTCTGTTACATTGCCTTATCTGAACTGTCATGTGCACGTAAACAGCGTTTAAAGTTTCCCTCTCTCTGATTTAAACTTTCTTAAGGAAAAAAGGGTCTGCGGGACCACAGAATGAAAGAAATCACCAGCAGCAACCAGTGAACTAACCTCTTTACCTTTTTCTGTTTGATATTGTTCCAGAGGCTCCAAGTAATTGCTATATTTCAGGTTTCTACAAAACATCTGAAATCTTAACAGACTAGCAAAACATTGATTTTATTCGGAATGGGTACCCTTACTGGTATATCATGCATGAGATGGAGGAAAACATCCCTGCATCCTTTTGGAAGTTACCTTGCATTTTTTTTTTTTTTTTTTTTTTTTTTTTGCTAAGTACTTATGTCTAGATTATTCTGAGACTGTGGCCTATTTTAATTCTGGTACCAATGTCCTGTCTGACCCTACAGACCATGAACTGGAGTCATTATCTATTGTTTTCCCTTTCAGTTCCCCAGAAAGTCACAGAAGTACATCTTACAGCAGAATGTTTCCCAGTTTCTTGCGTTACCTCCAGCATTGCTGTATTGTTTGGTTTGAATCATGGGTACTAGGTTACATGTCAGAATATTTAATTGCTTCAACAAGCTACCACACCCAGCATATGCCAGTTTGTATAATCAGGGCTTACAGTAAAATTCAGTGTGTACCCACTCTGATAAAAAGGTCTAAGTATAGATGCAACGTGAAAGCCATCAGCTGTTCAGGCTGCACGATGGTTATCGTTCCACAACCCATCCTCTAGCCCCAAAAGAAAGGGAGTTGTCACTGTGTAAAGAATCCATCATCCTCACAGTCAACACACTGTTTACCATATCTCACAACTGTCTAGATTTTTGAACAATGTCCAGATTTTTGCCTCATATTTTGGTCTGTTCCTTATAAAATCAGTTGTTTTCTTGTAAATTATTAAGAATTGAAGTCACTAAATAATAAGAGACACTTGGGATTCAGACTTCATCTCCATCAGAAAATGCATGTTGGTGCAAACACTGTTATTCTAGCAACTTTCTAAATTTATAAGAGCAGTATTTAAAATCTATCCCTGATTTTAGGCCATTGTCTCACCACTATTTTTGGCTTTGCCCAGAATTCCTGTGCTAAAAAGTTGAGAAGTATGTTGACCCAAGTTCATTTTCCGACCCAGGTCACTGATATACATCTTGTGGGTCAGTCAGCTTTTATCGATTTCTTCAGCTGAGGTACCTGTTTTCATACACAAGATGAGTATGTACAAAATGGAGGCGCATGTTACAAAGAGCAACACACAAACAGCATGTGTATTGTAATAAGGGTATGTAAAAAGTATCCTGGGTTATAAGACAAGGCAGACTGCAACATGAAGCAATACAATCATTACATAGAAGTTATAACACTGGTCAGCTGGTTTGAAGAGAATACTGTAAACTGACTCAGAAATACATTCAATATAGCAACATATAAGCAGTCATACAGCAGTCAAAAAAGGGCACAGGAAGCAGGTTACAGGAAATGCCATGTAAGCAGAATAGCAACAAGTGAAACAGACCTCTTTCCAGATCTTTTACTGTTTATAATGAGAAACATTCTCTCCACTAGGTGCAAAACACACCACAAATATCCTCTCCTACAACATTAGACTACAAGCACACTCAGGTCCAGTTCTACAAACCATAACAACAAAGCTACAATGCAAAAAAAAAAAAAAAAAACTAGCTTCTCTATTCTAACACCTAAATTATGGGATCCCTTCCCACCACTTAAAACAGTTCTCCCCATACACTATGTTCAGAACCCAGTTTAAACTGCATCTTGTCAAACGAGCCTAGAGCAGGTGTTTCCCTCAGGCAACATCGCAGAACTTCATCCTTTGCCTCTAAACTGATGTTAATGCTTTTACTTTTACTTCTTCATTCCTCCTTTTCTCCAGTCCATTTTTCCACCCCTTCCATAGCCTTTTGTTGATGTCTCCTGTCATTTTTGGAATTTATTTCTCAACGTCTTCTCAAAATGTGTGTGTGTGTGTGTGTGTGTGTGTGTGTGTGTGTGTGTGTGTGTGTGTGTGTGTGTGTGTGTGTGTGTGTGTATGTGTGTAAGAAAGAGACCGAGAGATGAGTATAGATATAGCTATAGATAAATATTCAAAAATTGAAAATATTTATATAGCCTTTTGTACTCTTGCCATCTTGCCATTTTTACTTAATTTGCTTAACCGCTCTGTTCCTCTTGCAATTTGTACCAGTTTCGCCCAGGCTGGGCCTGAAACTGGTCAATCGTGACCAATTCTCTACTCTAGTAAACAAATATACATGTAAACATGAAATGGGCATTTTTGAGGTCCCTTCAAATGCATTTGTTCACAGTCTCTCAAACAAATTATGATAAAGACAAGATTAAAAACAGTATGAACTTGTTCAATGAAAAAAGATTAGAAAAAAACTTCAGTAAAAATCTATGGTCTCTCTCTCACACACACACAGACATACACACACACACACACACACACACACACACACACACACACACACACACACACACACACACACACACACCAATAATCACTGTTATCTACCTATAATTTTGTGACTTAAGTCTGTGGTTATACATTTCAATGTGCTCCTTATGTCAAACTGCCTCATAAATATGGCAAATGTTTTTCAAATCTTTTCTGTGAAGTACTTTATAGGTGTTTCACAAATAAAAACACACACATACAAGGTGCTAAAAATGTCAGCCTATACTGAACTAACACTAAAACAGAATCTAGAATGAAAATATAAATCTGTGATAACAACTTAAGGAAGAAATGTTGACCTGTAGCTTTTATTCATATACTATGACTTTTTGTTCAGGCCTCGGGGGCAATGAAACATGTATGGGCACTGCATGGTATATGTGATATTAAAAAATGCTGGGCATGTATGGACTGCTAAAAAATAAATAAATAAAAGGATAAAAATATGGCCAGAATCAGAAAACTAGTTTTGTAACTTGGTGGATGTGAATCACCAAGTTGTGGCGGAAAGCATGGAATAACAAAAACAGATTCACATGGAAGGTTGCAAATAGAGATATCACGACTAATTAGGGAGCTTCGCAAAGCACACAAGGCCACTGCATGACTTATTACATACTTCCAAAACCAAGTTCCACATTGTCACCAGTAATGTGACATTACACTGATGTCAGATGGGGATGTGAGCTAATGTGAACCTTAATGCCAGGGTTGGTTACAAAACTGTGACATCAGTGAAGTTACATGTAGGGACCAATGAGAAGAGCTGTGCTTACACAGGACATCTACAGCTACACTTTTTTCATCTTACAGGTAGTGCCAGTCACAGAAATGATGCATCAACATCATCAGAGCTCAGTACTCACTCATATATGCAAATCAATGCTGGCCAATGTATCATATTTGACTTACACCAACAGGTCATTCAGCTTCTCCGGCCTGCACTGACTTGTAAGGCGGGTAACTGTTGTGAACTGTTAAATCCTATTTTACTTTCCTCTTACCTGTACTAATTCCTTGCAGCAAGATGCAAGGCTTTCTGAGTATGGCCCATAATGCGAAAAAAAATAAGATCAACAGTGCAATCATTGTATGAATATTTGAACAATATTTCTTCTTCTTCTTCTAATATCTCTAAAGGATTACTCACTTGAATTTGTCTTATCCATCTTTACTGTCCAAGATTTACAGACCTGCCACTTTCCTCCAGGAATAAAGAAAAAAAAATCACCATAAAGCTTCCCTCAGGTCAACAAGTAAGCAGCTCCTCCAAGAACAGAGCACTTTATGCTCATGATGGCAAATTTTATCACTTCAAATGCATACATTCTGGGATCACATATGATGCCTCAGCTATGCACTACAACAGTCAATACTTAACATCTTACCAAAACACTTTGTTCTGATGAAGGCCTAATTCTTGGGCTGAAATCGCTAAACCAGTGGATTAAAGTTCATTTTGTGTGATATAGTGCTCCATCATCACTTGTGGTTTTCGTTTTATCTTACCAAAATGGCTACTCTAAACTTAGTACATGTTTCTAGTTTTAGCCTGAAAAGCAGAGCACTGTCCCTGGGGTAAATCATCGGTTCAAAACCTACCATTCAAAATAAGGTCACATCAAACATTTCCTATCGCAACAGAATGGGAGAATTATTGCCTGCCAGACACTTCTTAAACCAACAAAATTAAAAGAGGAAACACTTTTCTAATAGTTTATTATGAAGGATCATTACACTAATGAACACCTGTCAGATTAATACCTTCAGTAACACAAACTAATTTTCTCCACTAATTAAACAGTTTATCATAAGCTAAGCCTTCTGGAGTTAGGCTTCTGAATTATTTACTTATTTATTTTTGATAATAGATTTAAACTAGTACTTGAAGCAATTATTAGTTTTTGTGCAGGCTGACAGTATTTCATGCTACTTTTCTGAGGGACCATCCTTTATCATAATTCTACCACAAATACGGTATTGCAGCCAGATATTCTGCACAACAGGGCAGCAAATGCTTTCTTGTATAATAGCACAGCTTTATGGATATATATATATAAGCCTATACATTTTGCTACCCATTTTTCACAGCATTTAAAAAAGATGATGGATTTATCACAGAATAATTCACCAAGGAATTTTATTGCATGTATCATAGTATTTTACAGCAAATCAAAAAAGGAAAATGTAACAGTGGCATGCAGTATGTACTTTCTTTGATTCTAAACTAATTGTTAGTTCAGTGGCATAGCAAGTGGGGGGGGTGAGAGGGATGGTCCGTCCCAGGTGGCATCTTTGGGACTGTCTATTTTAATTAAAAAAAAATGTTTTAAGGATGTTCTCCTTTAACAACTGTCCCGTAGCATCACATCTGTGCGTTTTTTGTAGACGTCCTGTCCGCCCGCGCAATTTTAAATTACAAGCAGCTTTAGTTTGATCATTTTTCTGCCTCTTCCAGGGTCTAGGGTTCCAAGTAAGGAGAGTTTTAGTTTTCTTATTGTTATTTGTTTTGCTTATTGCTGCCTGATTTAATTCTCAAGTGTGTGTATGTATTCTTTGCTGGTTTTTATTGCTTGCTGCTGCCTGATTTAAGTGAATTCTGCTGGTTCTTATATTGCTTGCTGTTGCCCGATTTAAGTGAATTCTGCTGGTTCTTATTGCTTGCTGTCGCTGCCCGATTTAATTCTGAAGTGTGTGTAAGTGAATTCTGTGCTGCTACTCGATGTAATTCTGAAATGTGTGTAAGTGAATTCTGCCCTGCTGCTCAAAGTAATTCTGAAGGGTCTGTAATTGAATTCTGTACTGTTGCCTGATTTAATTCTGAAGTGTGTGTAAGTGAATTCTGTGCTGCTGCCCGAGTGTATGTATGTGAATTCTGTGCCGCTGTCTGTGTAAGTTAATTCTGTGCTGCTGTCTGTGTAACTGAATTGTGTGTGTGTGTGTATGTGTGTCTATGTGTGTGTGTGTGTGTGTGTGTGTGTGTGTGTGTGTGTGTGTGTGTGTATGTGTGTGTGTGTGTGTGTGTGTGTGTGTGTGAGTTAGGTATATTTGGTGGTTAGTTCTTACTCGGGCTCAAACCCTGTACCTTAGGTACAGGGAACAAGAGCCTGAATTGCCTACCCATACCACCACTTGTGATACAGGTTCTCAACTGTCCAGATTTTCACAGAATGTCTGGAAAGTTTGGCTCATACGTTTGGTCTATTCCTCTTAAAATGTGTGGTTTTCTGGCAAATCAATGAGAATTGAATTCACTAAATAATGCTAGCCATTTAAGTTTCAGTCTTCCTATCTTTCAGGAAACATATGGTAGCACAAAACACTTTATTCTAGTGACTTTCTAAGATTATACAAGTGATGTTTAAAATGTGTACCTGGTTTTAGGTCTTTGTCCTCCCAATAAATTTTGGCTTTTTCCAGATTTCTTGTGCTGCAAACTTGAGAGATTTAGTTGAATGTCAAGTGAATTTTACAGGGAGCTGACAGCTTCAGGGAAAGAGAAGTTTAGTGCTGCTTATGTCAAATCTATTTGTATTGTTAGTAGCACAACAGGTAGTATATAGTTGCTTTTGATGCAGAAGGTTGTGGGTTCTACTCCCACAGTATGTAGATGGATTACTGATACGGTACTGTGTTGTACTTTAAAGGGGTGAACACTGCAGTCCTGTAAATGCCATCAGTTTGCCATCCAACTCCTACTGTAATATTACTAGCTTATCATTTTTTAATGCAACATAAGCAATTTATTCTTCAAGGACAGCAGGCACTTTATTTGTACCTCCTCTTCATTAGTTGCAGATCTCTTTAATGTGGAATTATTTAGATGACTTTTACTTCTGATGAGATTGTACATATTTACTGATATTGGTGGATTACAATGACAGAAGTTTGATTAGACTTTTATGATGGAAATGTTCTGAATTGGGCAGTTTTGTCATTATTGGTTCATACATTTTGTTTCATTGTTTACTGGAAAAATGTTCAAAACAATAAAGTTAAAACATGCTCTAATAAGTGTGCTGTATTATACAAGGAATATAATTTAATACAATCAGGAAGGTGAATCAAAGAACAGACATATGTTTGTATGGTCCTAAATGTGTGCAAGGGGCCTATGATTTGAAAACAGCCCAAAGATAAACTTTATCCACCACTGGCCAGATGTATTTTCTTTGAATGTGGGTTTCAATGCAGTTTCAATGAATGTGAGTTTCAAGGGCAGATACATTTTAATGTTAAATTGTGAGACTGTATTGCTTTGTTTAGTAGATGTTATCAGTGTTTGTGCTATAAAATTTAAAATAAAAGTTTTAAATGAAATACAAATAATCATTGTAGAAGTAAAGAATAAAGCAATATGCACATTACAGTGTTTATGGTAAATGGGGAGAAATATCCAAGTAATGGGATACTGGATTGCCTGCAGTGGATGAGGGCTGTATGTGGGGTGGGGGTGGGGGGCATTTGACCATGATTTTATGAGGGGGGAGGGGCAGCAAACTCAAAGACATCCCTGGGTGGCACAAACTCTAGTTACGCCACTGTGTTAGTTGAAGAATGAAAAACTCAAATGCTTAAAAAGGGGAACTGTATTGAAAGAGGGGAAACAAAAATGCAAAGACTACATAGCAAACTCAAGTTATTTGGTATTAATAACTTACACAGAAGATATGTAATGGGGCATATGAACATATTGGAAATATTCATACTAAGTGAGACCAGAACAACTGAGTTACAAAGATCAAAGTACATGGTAGAAAACATGTATGATATTTTCATAAACTTCAAAAACTTCAAGCCATATTCTAGTCTGCTTATAAAATGCCTTCTACTGGAACTGTAAAAACTGCATTTCAGGGAAAAAAAGACAAGAGCAATGTGTAGACTATGGGACTTTTCAATATCTTAAATATAATAAAACTGAAAAGATATACATAAATAAAACATACCCCTTTTGCAGGTTATGGGCTGAATAACTTTTACAGTTTGAAAATGGGGAAAAATGATTTGGAGGGGTTAAACTAACAATCCTCCAAATTGCCATTCGTAAGTGAATGCATGTGTTTGTAACACAGCAGACTGGCATCCTGAATGGAATTAGCTTTCTACGTTACACCCAGTGAGTCCCATGTGACTGTATGAGATAAGGTAGGTAATCAGAGAATGGATTAATGGATGATTTGGGGGTATTTTGCTCATTTTCAAAACAAAATTGCAGGCATTTCCATAAGCATTACTATTTTTTTTTTTGCAAAATGCTATGCTGAAAAATATGTAGGAAAAAGTACTACGAAAGTCTCAAAACAATTTAAAGCTGCCTGCAAAATTTCACAATTGCTCCCCCTAACACTAGAAAAAGTACTGCATTAACATGCTTATCCTGGCAAATGAATACGTTCTCCTTATCACAGAGCCTCTTTATCAAGTCAAAACATTTCCTTGCTTCAGACCACAGAAAAATTTCTTCAATTCATAACTCTTGCCAAGGCCTCTGAACACCACTGCCATGCTCTCCAAACTGCTAAATGGTTTCCAGTGGCTGCCACGGCCACCCTCCTACTTAAACGCTTCTCAAAGAACGCCATCATCCTCCCACAGCACATTTCCTGTTCATAGCACAGCATATTCTATTCAGCAACAATCCAACACTCAATAGACCACAGTTTATCATAGCCACATGTGAATGATCCGTTCACAAACATGCCCTTGGAAACTGTAATGCTACCTTGCAGCTCTAACTGACATAGATAATACACTGCTTTTTAAAAAAAAGGAAGCATCTATCTTATTTGCAATAGGAATACAAATGCAGCTGCTTTAAATATGTGGGTTAATTTATTTCAGACTTTCATCTTTGTATTATTGACTACTTATTAGGCTCATCCTGAAGATTGACATCAACCACCACTCAGACAAAAACTGACATAACTGTGTGTGTGTGTGTGTGTGTGTGTGTGTGTGTGTGTGTGTGTCTGTGTGTGTGTGTTTGTGTGTATACATGCACGCTTGTGTGTAAGTGACTATGGCCTTTGTGGTAGTTCATGGGTACAGAGTTTTTACCAAAGGGGATGACAATGCACTTTTTGGCATTGAGCTTGAGGCCATGGCTTTGACACCAGGCATCTGTCTCAGTGAGGCCCTTTTGTAGGATGTCCTCATCATTAGGAGTTTCAGTTATGGCTCCAAGTTTGCAGTCATCTGCAAACTTCGTTAGCCAAAGACCTTCTGTGTTAGCCTGTACTTCAGAGAAGTACATACTAAACAGGACAGGACCCAGGACTGAACCTGTGGTACTCCACTGTTCACTGGTCTGAAGTCGGATTTGGAATCTGCTACTTTAACAGTGTGGGTTCTGTCAGTGAGCCAGTTGGAAACCCATCTTGTGACATAGGGATGTATACCTAGTTTAGTGAGTTTATCTATAATTCCAGAGTGGGAGATGGTGTCGAAAGCCTTGGCAAGATCTAGATAGGCTGTGTGAACCACCTTACCCTCGTCTACGGTTTTGGTGACTGCTTCACAAATGTCTATCAGGTTTAGGAGACATGATCTGCCTTTTACAAACCCAAACTGGGTGGGGTCCAGAGGTTGGAGATTACCAATGTCTTTGTTTATAAGTTCCATGATGATACGTTCCATGGCCTTGCAGACCAGGCTCATCAGGCTAATGGGACGGTAGTTCCCGGGGTCTGTGGTGGCTCCCCCTTTGTGGAGTGGGATAACCATTGCTGTGAGCCATTCAGTGGGCACAAAGCCTGAGGTGACTGAACATGGCACTTAGGTAGAGTACCAGTTTGTTCTGTAGTTCATGTAGAATGCAGCCTGGGCTGTTGTTAGGTCCCATGGATGCTGTGTTCTTGGCTTTGGAGATTGTGGATTTTACCTGTGCAGCCGTGATTACAGGAACTTTGCATTCTTCCAGTATAGAGATGGGCCCTTTAGGGGGTGAGAGGGGGGTAAAGTTAGCAATGAATCTATCTGCCAGGATGTTGGCATATCAGTTGGTTCTGTATATTTAGTGCCATTGTGCTGTAACTCCAAGCAGATCTGAGTGTTGCCAGTGAGATTCTTGACATAGCTATAGAATGCTTTGTGGTTTTCTTTAAAATCAGTGGAGATTTTGTTTTCGTAACTAGCTTTGGAGGATTTTATGAGGGATCTCAGTTTCTTATTGAGGCTGACCAGGGAGTTCCTCCAATCATGGAATTTTACTCTTTTTTGCAACAGTTTCTTTCTTCTGTTGTAGAGTTTGTTTATGGCAGGGGACCACCAGAATGGCTTCCTTTTTTTGGAGAACAGCATCTTGGTTCTGTTAGGGATAGCACAATCCATGCACCCGTGTAAGTGCTTATAAAGTGCATTTGTGTAGGATTCAGCAGTCATACCTCTATTGTCCGTCTGCATGGGTGTTGTGAAGTTTGCCACTTCTGTCTTAAGAAGCGTGAAGTTGCCTTTGGAGAACTTTTTTACGGTGGTTTTGCTAATGGGGGGGTGGGGGCGGGATGTGGATGTCTAGGATTAGCTTGTGGTCGGATCTGACCAATGAGGAACTGACGTCTGGTGTGGAACACCAGTCGCCCATGTTGGTAATGACCAGGTCTAGGATACTGCTGCCCCTCGTGGGGGTGTGGATAAGTTGATCCAAGGCACTGGAATTTATGAATTCCAGAAAATGTTGAGCCAAAGAGTTGGTACATGAGTAGTTTTCCCAGTTAATGGTGGGGTAGTTGAAATCACCCATTATTAGGGTGTTAGGTTGTACCCTAATATTTTCCAGTGTATCAAGTAATGAGGAATAGGAATCCTGGGGCATGGTGGGGGATCTGTAGCAAGGTACAATTTGGATTGCGGTCTATATGTACTTGGATAATCTCGGATGCATTATGCTGCGCAACTAGCCTGGAGGTGTGGATATCCTTAATGAATATGGATATGCCTCCACCTTTGGTGTTTCAGTCCAGGTTAGGTGGCCGAAAGGTGTGGTATGAATTATAGGGTGGTAATGCAGGGGTGCACTCTGGAGCCTTGAACCAGGTCTCTGTCACTGTACAGATGTCAATGTTCTCCATTTTAAGGAGTGCCTCGAGTGAGTGCATTTTGAGGTTTAGACTTCTAGCATTGAGTAGCATTACCCTCAAATTTTGCTTGCTTGTAACTGTTACAGTGGTAAATTTGTCATTTGAACCTTGCCTAAAAAAGGTACTATAGGGGTGGCAAGAGCCTAAGCCAGTATCCAGAATCCCAAGGGCAACAGATGCAGGCCATTTCTGGCAAAGCATCGTGGTCTGTCGATCATGTCATCCTAGGCAGACAGATACTGGATCCCTTTAGAATGACAGCAGAAACTTAGCCAATTGTTGAAGTCAATCATTTTGTCCTTGTACTGTGGTATCATTCTGGGTGATGGCAGGATGCTACTCAGGGCTAGGGTCATACCTGCCTGGGCTACAAGATTGGAGAGCTCCTCCATGTCTTTTTTCATGTAGTCCAGGGAGGTACGTCTCAGGTCATTCACACCAACATGGACAATGCCAGAGTCATATTTGTACTTGTTGTGGAGTGAACTGTGCATGAGTTATGTGGCAGATCCTGGCACCTGACAGGCAGCTGACAGTAACTTTCTCCTTGTTTAGCCTGGTGAGTGGAACATCAGTGTGCCTGACTACAGTCACCTATGACTAGAGTGTTGGGTACGTTGTTATGCCTTATGGGCTGTGGTTGAGTGGCACACTGAGTTTGTGGGCTATGTGTCATTTGGATTGTGCTGGGG